>NC_057715.1:93395944-93463362 GCF_004010195.1 Chiloscyllium plagiosum
TATTGGAACTGGTCCTCCTGGGAGCAGATGCAGCAGAGACGAAGGAACTGGGACTATGGGATGGCATTTTTACAGGGGGCAGGGTGGGAGGAGATGTAGTCTAGGTAGCTGTGGGAGTCGGTCGGTTTATAGTAAATGTCCATGTTGATTCAGTCGCCAGAGATAGAAATGGAGAGATCTAGGAAGGGGAGGGAGGAGTCTGAGACGGTCCAGGTAAATTTGAGGTCGGGGTGGAAGGTGGTGTTGGTAAAGTGGATGAACTGTTCAACCTCCTCATGGGAGCATGAGGCAGCACCGATACAGTCATCGATGTAGCGGAGGAAAAAGGTGGGGGGTGGTGCCAGTGTAGCTGCGGAAGATGAACTGTTCCACATATCCTACGAAGAGGCAGACATAGCTGGGGCCCCTGGCTACTCCTTTGGTTTGGAGGAAGTGGGAGGATTGGAAAGAGAAGTTGTTCAGAGTGAGGACCAGTTCAGTCAATCGAAGGAGGGTGTCAGTGGAAAGGTACTGGTTGGTACGGCGGGAAAGGAAGCAGCGGAGGGCTTGGAGTCCTTCGTGATGGGGGATGGAGGTGTACAGGGACTGGATGTCTCATCTAACAGACAGCATCTCAAACCAGGCAGTACTCCATCTACAGCTGGCACAAAGAGCTTAGGATCAAAGCATTCCTGTTTTTATTGTTGTAATGTAGATTCTAATCAAGAACGGTTCTAAATACAGAACTGAGACAATAATTAGCACCTTGTTGATTGAGAATGTAAAAAGTAAACTTTAAGATTTAATTGCAGAAGCTGTTGAAAGCTGTTTAAATCGCTCCATTGATACTTTTATAAAATTTTTTTTTTTTTAGATTTAACATTAATTCTTGCATACTCCCTTTTAAATTTTTGCATTATTTGGATCTTTTCTATAAAGGCATTTAGATTAGTCGTATCAACCATATCAGTTGGTAACACTTCTGCCTCAAACTTGTGGGCTCACTTTTGGCACTGAAAGACGTCAGTCGTTCAGCCCATCATGTCACACGCAAGCATAAAAATCTAGGCAACATCCTCCAGTACAGTTCTGCACTGCCAGAATTACTATTTTTCGGTTGAAACTATTTTCTCAACTGAACATGGAAAATCCCTAGCATGATTTAAGAGCAGGGAATCTGGCCAATATTTACCCACACAACACGACCCAAATAGATTATCTACTCATCTTGCTGTCTAGTTTTTGGCTATCTAGAGAGTTCATGAATGATGTGACATAAAACACAACTTTGTGCAACCTTTACTAGGGAATTGATGTGAGACAGCTAGAATTGAAAGCCAAGGGGGCAATTAATATTTGGATTTTCAAATTCAAATTCACTGTACACAAGGCAGAATTGGAATTAAGTGCTCGGATAAAACATTTCGATAAAGTTTCTAAGCTATACACAAGAGTTGACAATTTAGTTATATATAAATGTAGACATGGATATCTGATAATTGCTTCAGAACTCCAACCATAGATGATTAAATAGCAACATTGCTTAAGACTATATGCTCAAGTCTTATGTGGGCAGCACAGTGGTTAGCACTGTTGCCTCACAGCGCCAGAGACCCGGGTTCAATTCCCGCCTCAGGCGACTGACTGTGTGGAATTTGCACGTTCTCCCCGTGTCTGCGTGGGTTTCCTCCGGGTGCTCCAGTTTCCTCCCACATTCCAAAGATGTGCAGGTCAGGTGAATTGGCCATGCTAAATTGCCCGTAGGTATAGGGGTAAATGTAGGGGTATGGGTCGGTGTGGACTTGTTGGGCCGAAGGGCTTGTTTCCACACTGTAATCTAATCTAAAAAGTCCTACATCCCTATCTTGGGAGCATTAACTAAACCAGAAAGTAAAATATTGTAATAAAAGCAGCTTACCATGAATGGAATAGATTCGAATGCTTTTCATTTTTAACTTCTTCTGCGGTGGAGTTTGCCGTTTGTACTCATTTTTCATAACTTCATAATAGCCAACATATCTGCTCTGTAAGGCAAGGAAAAGAAGTGTTTAACACTACACTTCCAGACAAGCTTGCAATTCATCTGAAACTAGTTTAAAGTCCACAGAAAAATTACATTGTGTGCCATAATATGCTACCGTTTTTTATGAAGACTGTTCAATAATAAAACCGCTGCACAATTTAAGTAGAGAGAAATTTCAGTGACTTAGTATAGCTGTATCCAAATCTGGTTAGAGCACTCAATATGTTTCAATCTCCATACTGCATGGGAAGACGCAGTTAATGATGGTCCACAACTTGACTTGATAAGTAATTAAAAATTATGGGATGGTTGCTATACAACAATTGACCTACATGTAAAATTCCAGATATTTAGCAAGTAGTAATATCCAATGTACAAGACAGGGTGTGTCATGTAAATAACTAGATAGTTATTATCATTACCTGGGAGGGAGTTTCAACTCCTTGAAATTTTGAACTGACACTAGTGTCAGTTCTCCTTTCTCCAAAGTAGTCTAAGCTTTCCTATCAAAAAGAATCACATTACAAGATTACAGTTAATACATATAGATTATCTTTATTATCCATATTGTGATCTATACAAGATCTGTACAAGTAGATTAAAAGACGAATACAAAATGTCTTAACCAAAGGAAGAGTTTACCTTTGCATTCTCAAATTGGTCACTGTCAATCAGCCAGGTACAGACCATTGTTCCAGTTCTGCCTAAAAAAACAGGCAAATTCAAAGTTCAAAGCTAATACATCTGAGAAAAATAAAGAGGCACCCTTTTTAAAAAACTTTAATCCCAACTGTAGATTTAAAAAGGTTTATCCACATCAGGATATTCCTATGGTTGTGATCCAGAACACCAGTTAGTGCAACTAAAAATTGCAATAGACCTGCAGTTAATTTAGAGTTTGTGAACAGATCAGCTCCTTTTAAATACAAAAGAATCCTATAATCATACATTAATTGACTGCCTTTCCTTCCTTCCGACCATCATATAATTTGCAAATATGTGACCAACATGGTGCTTTTTTTTGGTCATGACTTCCCCAAATTGCCAATGACTAATTGTGAAGAATGGGATCAATTTTACAATCTGAGGCGGGGTGCTGGGGTTGGAGGTTTGCAGAGTGTCCTCAGAATGCAGACATAAGGATAGGGCAAATCCAATTCTTTAATGCAGAATAAAGCACACTTCCTTGTTAGGTTTACAGAATTACAACAATCTTACTCCACATCAAATAACTGCTATATTTAGATCCCTTACCTGGGGAGTACTCAAATATGAAAGTTAGCATTGAGACAAGGACCCCAGTTCTGTTGTTAAGGTTGTATTCTCATGTACTAAGACTAAAGACTTTTTTTTTTAAAAAAGAGCTAAATTTGGTACTCAAATAACTGTATATTCCTATGAAGGAGTTAATTATTAAAAATCTATGGTTCAGAAGAATGCAGGGGAAATACAAACCTATAAAATTTGAACTGGACAGGATAGAAAATGATGTTCCTGATGTCTGGAGAGTCCAGAACCAGGAGTCACAGTTTAAAGGATACAGCATATAGGACTGACAGGAGAAATTTCTTCACCCAGAGAGACAATTGAGCGTCTGTGGAATTCTCGACCATGGAGTGATTGAGGCCAAACCATGGAATATTTGGCAAGGAAGAGTTAGATATAGTTTCTGGGGCTAAAGGGTTCAAAGGTTAAGTGAAGAAAACAGGAAACTGAATTGGATGATTAGCAATAATTTTACTTAATGGTTGAGCAGAAGGGACTAATGTCTGCTCTTGGTCCTAGTTTCTAGGTTAACCCTTGAACTACACACAAACACTCCCTACCTTCCAATTTTCATCTACTTTGCCCATTGGGGTGGCACAGTGGCTCAGTGATTAGCACTGCTGCCTCAACACCAGGGTCGATTGCAGCCTCTGACGACTGTGCAAACTCTACACACACATTCTCCCTGTGTCTGCGTGGGTTTCCTCTGGGTGCTCCGGTTTCCTCCCACAGTCAAAGATGTGCAGGTCAGGTGAATTGGCCATAGTGTTAGGTGTATTAGTCAGAGGGAAATGGGTCTGGGTTGGTTACTCTTCGGAGGGTCAGTGTGGACTTGTTGGGCAGAAGGGCCTGTTTCCACGCTGTAGGGAATCTATTCTAATCTTGCCCATCTTTGTCACTGAAATAATTCCCCTGTTGTTATCCTTTTTCAGGATTTTCCAATAGCCAAACAGCACCCCCAAGGGGGTGACCATTTTATAGCAAGATTCTTTGTAGTCTCCAAACAGTCAAGCTCTCCAGAAAAATAAACTGATTATGGAATATAAGAAAAACAAACATGAAAGTGTCACCCAAAAACAAATTGCTACTTCCACAGTGAGACCAAGAGCTGTGAAAAGCAACAAAAATTAGAGCAGCAAGTTTAGATCAAATAATTCCACAAGTTGTCTGAACTGTACAAAACGTTGCCTCAAATTTAGATCTAATTTCTGATCCTCTTGAATAGCAAAACAAGCAAAAACCTATTTGAACATCACGAGTTGCTGATGTTCATGTGAAAATAGAAAATGGACTTTGGATATTATTCCATAGGTGTTTCACAAACCAAGATTAGAAATTTTTTTAAAGTAGTATCAAAAGACAAACTTTGAAGACCAACTGGAATTTGGTCAGATAACTCATTTCTCACTGATTCATGTTCTCTTCCCACCATCACCCAATTATTTTACTCTGTAGAAAAATTCTTCTATTGTAAGCTTCATTCTAGCTTTGATTCTTCAACAGTTAAAGTCAGTTTAGGAAGTCAACATCCAAAAGGTCACTGAACTGTTGTGAACCAGAATTTCAATTGCACAGCATTTAAAGGAGGGCATTGATAAATCATTAATGCATAACCAGTACATATTTTGCCTCATTGTGTACTGTTTAACTATGTGCTAATACAACTACACTGTGTTGGATTGTCTTTTTGGAAATTTACACTAAGTCTAATTGAAAGCACTTTGGATAACCAGAAGGCAATGAAAGGCACCTGATTAATTCAACTACTTCCCATTTCCATTATGTGTACTTCGTGACAAGATGCACAATTGTAAAATCACTGAAATCCATTAGTTTCCCAGCACTCCTCATCTGTAACATAAATGCAACTGTGCAGCTATCTTTAGGCAAAACACTTATTTTCAAGATAAATAATCCCATCTATTCTGCTGCAGGGTGCTCAGGGTTTATTTGCAATAGTGAAGGATGCATATGTCCAAGGAATGTTGTCTTAGAATGTTATGAAATTATACATAGTGATTTATACTTGTTCTGCAATATCAAGGAGGTGTTAAAAAATATTAATTTTAACTGACCAATGAGGATTATTTCCCCACAAAAAGTAACCATCTACATTTAAAATAAGGTTATGAGTGAGCAGGAAAGTGGTGATGCTGAGAGATCAGCCGTGATCTAGTAAGTGGTGGCTTGAGGGGCTAAATTACCTATTCCAAGTTCTAATGTTATTATCCAGTAGTGTGTGTCAGTGATACCCAAGACCAAATGGAACTAGAGAAGGGTTGGTGTTGTGAATTAAAAAGAAAGAGGAAAAGTAGGCAAGAACTTCACTACACTTATAAAATATGACAGTGGTTGTCTCTCAACCTCCAGACCAGGAGTCCCTAGGTATATGTCCTACCTGTAGAGGTAGATAATATCTACGTAGGTTGATTAAACTATCCAGAATAATTAGGAAATGACCAGTGTTGGAGTTGAGATGACAGTTGGAATAAAACTGGGAAGTATATGCCTGGACAACTCTAACCAACCTTTAATCTCTGGTATTTGAACATCCAGTACGTAGGAGAATTGCCACTAAATTCTAGTTCATAACTTGCCCAAACTTTTATAGATTTCTTCTCTTCCCTCTTCCCCCCCCCCCCCCCAAACATCAATATTCTTTTACTAAACTATCAATCTTGACAATTGCTTCCCTTTCTTTGCCACCCAAACCTGGTCTGGCACTCTACTACTCAATACGATGCTAGCAATACAAGTCATACACACCATGTAGACTAAGACAATTTCCCCCCTCCTACACACCAAAAACCATATTCTCAGTTTGTCATTGTTAGCTTCCCTCTCCTCAGCCTCAAGGCTGTTAGAAAAGAGCACTCACTTATACCATACCTTTCAGATCTCAGTCATCCCATGAGAATCAGTTTTCTAGTACAAAGATGGCCTTCAGCCGATTAATGACTGGCACAGACACAAACCGTGGTTCCAATCCCTTTTTCCAACATTTTCCCTGTAGCTTTGTATACTGGGGCATTTCAAATACTCACTTGAATTGTTCTTAAAATATTTGGGTCTCGAGGGTGCCTACATCTGTCACCCTTTCAGGCAGTGATTTCCAGATAATCTTTAACCTGAGGGTGGTGGATGTTTTCCCTCAAATCCCCTCAACCTCCAGCTTCTCAACAAAACAGACTCCTGGTTATGGACCCTTCTATGAAAGCTCAAATGTTTCTTCCCATGTATCACACCTATGTCCCCTTATAACATCACATACTTTGATCAGATTGTTCCCCCCTCAGCCTTCTGAGAAGGCAAGCAACCCAAGCCTATCTGGTCTTTCATCAGCTGAATCTTTCCAGCCCAGGCAACATCCTGGTTGAATCACTTCTGCACCAACTCTATTGCAATCACATCAACCTAGAACCACACTATATTCCAGCAGTGATGCAATGAACATTATATACAGCTCTATCATAATCTCCTTGCTCTTTTATTCAATGCCTTAAGAAAAGCATCAATTTGCTATATTAAGCAAACTGTCCTGCTGCCTTCAAGGATCAATGGACCCATACTCCAATGTCTGATCCTCTACTTCCTCAGGTCTACCATTCAAATGTGAATTCGCTTGCCTTATAAAGTTCTCCCTAAGTACACCACCTCACTTTTCAGGTGGAGATTTTATTGTCACTGCTCAGTCCATCTACACGCAAGTCTAAGCCTTTCCTCATCACTACTTACCACACCAATTTGCAATTCGTCTGAGAACTTACTGATCAATGATCTAGATCTGATTGAGAGAGATATAATGAACACAAACAGCAGTTGACCCCATATCAAAACCTGTGGGACAACAGACAGGCTTCCAGTTACAAAACCACCCTTCAACTTCTCCCTCTGCTTCCTACCACTAAGCCAATTTTGGATCCAATTTGCTAAATTTCCCCAGATTTCAGACTCTTAGCTTGTAGCACAATTAGACTGGTTAAGATTAGATTGCTTACAGTGTGGAAACAGGTCTTTCGGCCCAACAAGTCCACACCGACCCTCCGAAGAGCAACCAACCCATATTCATTTACCTTTTCACCTAACACTACAGGTAATTTAGCACGGCCAATTCACCTAACCTGCCCATCTTTGGACTGTGGGAGGAAACCCACACAGACACAGGGAGAATGTGCAAACTCCATACAGACAGTTGCCAGAGATGGGAATTGAACCCAGGTCTCTGGCGCTGTGAGGCAGCAGTGCTAACCACTGTGCCACTGTACTGTCCCCGTTGACAAAAGCCTTACTGAAGGCCATGTAGACCACACCAACGACACTAACCCTCATCTACACAGTCATCCATCTCCTGGAAAAATTCAAATCAAATTTGTTAAACATGATCTCCCCTTGCCAAAGCCATGCTAACTATCCTTGATTAATTCTTGCCTCCAAGTGAAGATTAATTCTGTCTTGATCTTTTTTCCCTACTTTGTATATTACTTACTGACCTGTAGTTTTTGATTTATCCTTAATTCCCTTCTTGTATAATGCTACCATATTAAAAACAGTATTAGCTGTGGCCAGAGAGAGAGAGAGAAAGTGTTAAATGTCAGCATTGTTAGTCTGCAGCAAACAATTTGCTAATCCTACCTCAGTAGTAGCCAGAATCATCTCAATTTGCAACACAATTTAAAGGAGCATGTAATCCACACTTATTGGCAACTATTGACAAGTCAGCCAGGATCCTAAAAGATTGCCCATTTTCTGAACAAAAATCTAGTAGTTTTTCGTGAAAAAGAAAGTTTGGATGCTCGACAAATTGAAATTTTAAACAGATTATGAATGTTCAAATTTGGTTTAAAAAGTATACAAATCAAACATGGATAAAGAGGGGGTTAGCAAGCAGATCAATGTTTTATTTGAACAACTGAACAAACTCAAGGGGCGAAATTGAGGACTGCAGATGCTGGAGACCAAAACATTGATTTTCCTGCTCCTCAGATGTTGCCTGACCTGTGCTTTTCCAGCACCACTCTAATCTAGACTCAAGGGGCTGAATAGCCTGTTATGTATCAAGCTGAAGCAAATCTAAAGCAAGCTACTGGAACAAGGTCCAGTGAGGGTACGAAAACTTCACATACTGTGTTCCTTCCCCTATCCAGATAGGAAAGAACATTCTGCAGAATCCATAGTAAAACTCAGTATCTCTTACCTTTACCACCTTTGCAATGAATTGCTATAACATTCTTCTCATCAGCTGCCATCCAATCCCGAACATTAGCTGTAAATTTCAGCATGTCCCTAAAAACCATGACAATTTGAAATGTCATACTGGAAAGCAATTTTATTTCTAAGACACAGAAATAGGAGATTGAATGAAGAAGTGTTCACCCATTAAAAGGTGACCAGAAAAACTTACTCCAGAGCAGGCACATTGTGGTCATCAATGAAGACTCTTTCCACTCTGTAATGAAAGAATCTGGGATTGTAGCCTTTTTCACCTACCATAGAAACATGTGTTAGAATCAGATATTGAAGATTGTTAAAGAATTGGTGTCTGCCTACTGCTATTAGGTGGCCAATTTTCTATTTTCACTTATTCATTGGATGGTTTCAGTGGCTGGGCTAATAATTATGGCCCATCCAATAATGCCCATCAGGAACCAATGAGCCAATTATATTGTTGTGGAAATGGAGTCACATGTAGGCTAGACTAGGCCAAGACCAAAGATTTCCTTCACTTAAAAAAAAAAGGGCATTAGTGACCCCCAAATAGGCTTTTGACAAATCAAACAAAGATTCATGATCTTCATAAAGCTCCTTTTAATTCCTTTTTAAAAAATATGGTGTTCTAATTTCACAACCGGTCATGGTGAGAAATCACACGAGTGACCTCAAAACAGTAACTTCAGCTTCTAGATTACTAGTCTAGAGACATCACCACCAGACCTTGAAACCAAGTTTGTAGAAATGACCTGTAAATTTAGTTGTCCTTCAATTCTTGCTTCACTTTAATGCAACTAACATTAATTGAAGTTTTGCTACCCCTCCCAATCACATCAAGAATAACTTTCAGGGAAAAAAAGGGATTAGTTATTCAAAAGACAGACTTATAATGCATTATTCCAACCAGACATTTTGGCAGAAAAGACCAGAGGAGCAACACAGACTTAAAATGGCAGTTTTAAAGTCCAAGCCAGATCAGAGATATGTGGGCATTTACTTGCCCAGGTGGTGGACTGAGATAGCAAAGCATTTGGGATCTTGGGCTTTCATCAGGTACAAAAGCAGGAAAGTTATGTTGAACTCCTAAAGCTGGTCTAATTTAGGAAACTTCTAGAAAATTCTAGAACACTTTAGGAAATGGTGGGAGGTTTCTTGAGAGAGTCAGAGGAGATTTACCACAATTATATCCACAATAGAAAATTTTAGCTAGATCATTTTGAAGTTGTGCTGTTCCTCATTTGAATGAAAATGGAGGGTGATTGGCGGTGCTCAATATTACGACTTTTTTTTTAAAAAAGTAGCCAAAGGCAATCTTCCTATTAACAGAGATTATACAAGGACTAACAAAGACACGGATAAGGGTGGAGCAAGAGGTGCAGCAAGGATACTAGAACTACTACTTTGGTGTAGCAAAAGTAATCTGGGGCACTGCCTACAAAAAGTGTGGAAATGGAGTGAAAAGATTTCAGAAGGAAATTGCTGTTCCTTCATGCTCACTGGATCAAATCCATTCCCTCCCCAAGGGTGTTGTAGGTCAACCTACACCACATGGACTGCAGCAATTTGAGGCAGCAGCTCACCACTGCTTTGAAGGGAAACTCTGGACAGGCAATAAAAATGCAGATGTTGCCAACGAGGTCCATCTCCCACAAAGTGAATTAAAAAAAACTTGGAGGGCTAGGGGAAAATGAGACAGGCTGTTTTGCTCTATAATAACCTAGCATGAACTCCTGTGCTATAAAGTTTAACTCATTTTGATCAGGTTTTAGGAGCTATAAAAGAAAATTAGGCAGAATATTGCCATCACTCAAGTGATATGTGGCATGAGACAAGTAAACATTTGAAATATCAGGAATTACAGGCTTGAAATCATAAGATGCAATTGTGTGAACACAATTTTGTCACATTAGTCATGTAAATATCAAAGATTATGAATTATAATTCATAAACCACATCAAGTTAATGAACTGAAATTCAATGAATTGACCAATTCTATTGCAAGTTCAATCATGCAGCATTGCAACAAGGCCAATTCTATTGCAAGTTATCTTAAAGATGCATCTTCATATTAAACTGAGCTAAATTTTAAAAGTAGACTTCAGTCAGTGTTTTCTGAAGAGATTACCAAGAGAATTATTTGCAATTTATTTTGTAACAGCTTTATAGTATCTGTAACAATCAGCTCATTAAAATTAATATCTCCTTGAAAAAGGACTAGTATTAGCAACAGTTACATTTCTAAAGGCAACTGCAGGGGCAAGATGGTGGCACAGTAGCAATGTCCTGATAGTAACATTTAGGTACCAAAGCTAATGCTCTTGCAACAGATTTAAATCGCTCCACACCAATTTGGTGGAAATTCAAATTTAAAGCTAGTCTCCGTTATGGTAACCACAACAGATTGTTGCAAAAACCCATTTGGTTCACTAAATGTCCTTGCGGAACTCTGGTATTCTTACCCTACATTTGATTCCAGACCCACAGGAGTGGGTGTGAAATACTCTTTACTGACTCCTGAAATAGCAAAGCAAGCAACTCCGTTCAAGAACAATTATGGATGGACAACAAATACTGACCTTTCTGGAGATGAGTGTCTCCAGCAAAAAAAAAGCTTGACTAGAAAAGAGTGGACAAAGTACTAAATGTAATGGTAGACCCATCAGGAGCCACACAGAAGAAACATGTGACAAGTTTTCAATTTACAGGACACTTGGTTCAGTCCAATTTGGAACACTTCAGTTGTTGAAATTGATGTGCCTCCTGTAGAATCTGCATTGCCACTATTCTATCCAAGATAGGTCAGTCCATAAAATATCCCTTAGGTATCATGCAAATTATCAGACAAAATATTTGGAAAGTTGTGAATCCTTGTGAATTGATCTAGTCTGTTTCCACAAGGATTTACAAGTGTTCACGTTGCAATTCTTTATATCTGATGTGGAGGCATGGTTAACATTCAGACTGGGCTGAAAGATCTAACAGCATGGTATGTTGTTTTTCAAAAGGAGGCCAGGCTAGGAAGCACAAGCAAAAACTGGTGCAAAGTATTATTAAACAAAAATCCTGTGGTACACTATTCCAATTCACAGAATCCATAAGTGTATACACTGGAGTAGAGCTCCACTTAAAATGCGTTTTTGCTCAGTATGCAACAATATAGACAAGATGGCGATGCAAATGCAAAAGAAAAAAAAAGACAAAGGGGAGGAAAATGCTGTAACAAAAGGATAAGAAAATGTACTAAGACTACTTAAATATCCAGGAGTGTTAGTGCAATTTTGTTTACTATGCGTTCTTATTTGTGATCAAACCACAAAGCTGATTACACTTAAAACACTTCATTTTGAAAACATTACAGCAGTTCAAAATTAACCCTCAACACAATGTACATCTCAGCAAACAGGTCATCTCACTATTCCACTTGTTTAAAAATCAAAAAGATTAGCCAAAACCATATTTATTGGCCAATTGACAGCATACTCTGAACCACTGCTTTCATGTGCTAATAGTGATCAAATATTAATAGGCAAAATCCCCCCAAAATTACTAACCTGTTGACAAAGAAATGCTCACATATTTAAAATCAGGACGAGGTGCAACTGGAGGGAAATTTGCAGGCAATGTTGACATAACATTATTGCTTGTCCTACTTGGTGACAGAGATTGCAAGGTAGGAGGGTGCCAAAGTAAACTTAAATGAATTGCTATGTTTCCTGTAAATTGTAGATACAAAGGTCACAACATGCCTATGGAGGATGGGTGGATTATTAACCCAATTGCACAGTTGACCAAAATGAATTCCATGTCCTGGACAGTGTTGCTACAGTTATGAATGAGGATTCAGTCCCAGTCATAAACAGAGTCTGGTCCATGGTGGATATGTTCTGAGCACCCGGCAAGAGATTCATTCATTTCATTGCATGCAGTTTTCCCTTTGCTCTTATCAGCAGTGTCCAAATGGTTCATCCAGTCCAATGAGTGACCCCCTCAAAAAAAATGTCAATGAAAGAGTCCAATGATGGTGCCTTTCAAGGTCAAAGGACAATGGTTGAGTTCCCTCTTTAAGATGTTGGTCACTCAGCACTTCTGTGGAGTGAATGTTACCAGTCACTTTCAAGTCCTGCAGTAGGCCAAGAACTGTTATTAATAGATCCAAGCACTGGAATAGTCAACCAGTTCCACTAATTTTGAGGGATGAAGCAGCTGAAAATAGTCAGACCAAGCTTTAGCTTCCAACAACCACAAACATTTATTTTTGAGTCAGTTGTGGCTCCAGCCATTAGAGGCTATTTCCATTAACTATATTGGTCTTAACATGTGCTTGAGTTATTTGGTGCTGCACTTGGACAATTACTATATTGAGGACAAAGCTACTTGTTTCACCATCTTTTGGCAAGCAGCTGTCCTGTCTGTCAGGTTCTGTAGGACATTGTGGTCAAGTAGTCCTGGTGAAACTGTAGTGAGCATCATGGGCAGGTTATTGAAGATCAGTCAGTAACTGCCACTTCCTTGGTTTTCTCAAATCAGTAGTGATCATGAGACTTACACTTGCTTTATTTTTGGAAAGGTCATCACACCACAAGTGCAAGATATGATGGATTCAAATAAATGGGTTACAGATTGGAATGAGCGATTTGCACTGCAAATGAGTGACTTGGACATTTGTTGCCAAGTTTGAAGGCCCAGCAGCTACATAAAAAAGGTGGCGAGAGAGGCAACATGCATGAAACAGAGGGACAGGGATGGAGCAATCTACACCAAATAGTATATAATTCAAAGAAAATAACTCCATCTACACTATTAAAATTGATCACTTAAAATTTTATGTTGTAGCAAATTGCCAAACCCAGCAAATGAATGCCGCAATAGAACAATCTTCCTTCCCAGTCCAAAAAGACTTTGACAGTATATTGTTCACAATTGCCTTAGGTTCCGGAGCTAGGCTTTCCCTCCCACACCCAGAATCATCCAAATTAAAAGCTATTGTCAGGGGAACATTTTGTACTCTGCCAAATAAATGGAAATTAGGAGTAAGCCCTTCAATAAATGATCATGGCCATTCCTCTATTAATACTTTTTCTCCACGCCACTTGATTCCTTTAGTACATTTTATTTTTTCTTAAAAAAAAAAAAGAGGGTGTTTTGTTCTGCAGTGAAAAGAAATCAAAGATCTTCTCACAATTATTTTGTGGCTCCTAAGACAGCTTAGAAGTAACAAGCCAGTAACTACTTGACAAATAAAACAAAGACTTTGATCAATGTTTGATAGAAAATGCCATTTCTTTTGACAGGTCAAAACGTGCATAAATTATGGAACATTTTGGATTAAAAGACTCACAATGACCCATTAAATTGCCATCTCAAATATTAGTCCCTAGTTTGGCAGCAAATGGCCTAACCTTATCCAGTTTGCTGATATTGTGCTGCAAAAACATGTTTACTTCAAAATGAAAAACTCTGCCTTCATCAAATCAATTTTCCTCATTTAGAGTTTGCAGATGCAAAATATTCTACATAATTCAATATTTTCCTCTAAATACAACCACTCCAATTTTTAAAAAGCAACTAAAAAAGACATACTTACTGCATAGATTATAGACTTTATAGTGATCCTTGTGCTTGGTGTCAAAAAATCTTGCAACCTCCTGTGAATACATTTTACATTATTTTTTAATTTAAAGTCCACTCTAACAGTAACAGATTGGCAACAATATCGCATCTTACATAGATGAAACTAATACTATACAGGATCAAGAGTCAGTTTTGTAAGAGGAAGTGTCAAAATAGCTTGTTTTATTTTGGTGCTCTGCATTCTGAAGCCTTCTTAATTTAAAGCCTATAACTTTAATAGCCAATGGTGTAAAGTGGAACATCGTGATTCTATCTATTTGGGTGAAAAGGATTTTCTCCTGCCTGCCTGGTGTACAGAATTCACATTCCAGTCTTAGAACAAGGCTGGAAAGAATCAGAAT
The DNA here is from genome assembly GCF_004010195.1 of Chiloscyllium plagiosum. Taxonomy (NCBI): domain Eukaryota; kingdom Metazoa; phylum Chordata; class Chondrichthyes; order Orectolobiformes; family Hemiscylliidae; genus Chiloscyllium; species Chiloscyllium plagiosum. The sequence goes on from NC_057715.1 coordinate 93,410,393, forward strand.
CACCTCACTATGGAGGCACGCCTGACGTGTTTGGTGACTTACAATACAACAGTTAGGGATGGGCAACTAGTACCCTTAGCCAGCAACACCCATATCCCACAATGAACAAACTGAAGAAATCATTGACCACTACTATACACAGGTTTGCATATATTCTAGCACTCTTTGGGGGTGGGGGAAAGAGGGAGATAAGTGGCAAAATGGTTAGTAGTCATCCCCGATCAAAAGAGGAATAGTTTCTCCAGTTCAGGTTTAGTCAGAAGTTCCAGCAGTCCCATACCTTGCTTCCATATTAACCTGAACACAGGAAGAACTCTTCACCATTCAAAGATGCAAATGGTATGGTAAGAATACTTTACAGTCAGATGTACAGCACAGAAACAGACCCTTCAGTCCAACTTGTCCATTCTGACCAGCTACTCCAACCGAATCTAGTCCCACCTGCCAGCACCCAGCCATATCCCTCCAAACCCTTCCTATTCATATACCCATCCAAATGCCTTTTAAATGTTGCAATTGTACCAGCCTCCACCACTTCCTCTGGCAGTCTATTCCACACTCCCCACCCTCTGAAAAAGTCGCCCCTTCGGTCTCTCATATCTTTCCACCCTAAACCTATGCCTTCTAGTTCTGGACTCCCCACCCCATTAAGATTTGCTTTCCCAAAAATCTAGTACCTCACATCTAAATTAAACTCCATGTGCCACTTCAACCCATTGACCCATCTGATCAAAATCTCATTATACTCGGAGTAGACCTTCTTTGCTGTCCACTACACCTCCAATTTTGGTGTCATCTGCAAACTTACTAACTGTACCTCTTAAGCTCGCATCCAAATCATTTATGTAAATGACAAAAAGTAGTGGACTTTTTGAACAGTGATCAGTAGTACTCACTTGCAAGTTGTCAGGCTTTCATTTACTTTTTTAAAAAAAATAGATATTAAAAAAAAAAAGAGGGAAATCAAAAGTAACTTAGGGTATGTGTTCTCTTTGCAAGTGTAAAAGTGGAACGCAAATAATTAGTCACTTTTTTTTAAATCCATTAAGAAAAATGATCTTCAGTTACTTGCACAGATGGTAATGATTACTCGAAGTACTTCTGTTTTAACAATAGCATCTAGTTTGTAGCTTCATCTGGTTTAGCCAAGGATCAAAAAACTTTGAGGAAGCACAACAGAACCACAAAACAAGGAGACAATATATTCTCTTTTTGATCGAGAAATGTTAAAGCAGAAACTTAAAAAAAAGAAATTGACTATCTACCCAACTCCAATTCCAAATACATGAATGACAAGAGGGAATCATCCACTGAACCAGGCTGAACTGAGAATAAATATCAGCTACAATCTAGGAGTAGTTCAAGATCAAAACAATTACTCATTGGAGGTCACCAAAGGTTGTGATTTAAACTGATCACACAATAGTGAAACTCAAACACATCCACAGATAAGCCAAGCTTGACTCGAAGCCTGGTAAATGGCAGAAGTGGAAAAGAAACAAAAAGTGACACATTGAGGATATACTCTAACATCACAAACCCTTCCACAGACCCTCCTTACTGACAAGGAGCAAAACTAAAACTGACAAATTCACCAATTATTAAATATGTAGACTTTAAGTGTTCAAGCAGCATTGAACCTTGAAAAGGCATTTTTAACAAAGCTGGATAGCTTTGGTACATCACTTCAACAAAAAACAAACAAACACTGACCATTTACAAATTAGGGACTACCCTGGAACCCACACTTTCTTTAAATCTACCTGCTAATGGTGCACAAAGATGCACATTTGTTGTTTGGAAGGCAAGCACAAAAAGTATTTAAACATATTCCTGTGGCAAGAAAACCTCTGAACACTGGTACCCAATACTGATGAGTAATGGGTAAAAATGTACAAATAAATTCTACACACAGATACATAACAAAAAAGGAGATAGAGTTTGTATGCAATTGCTGTAGTACATAGTTAAAAATGGTGTCAGTCTCTTCATCCAGGCAAAACCTTAGTTTAAAATGACAACTTATTTTATATGAAAGGATGAACAAGGTACATGAATTATAGATTTCAGGATCCTTTCTGAAGGGTGCTGTGTTTTTCAGTTCAACTAACTGGATTAAAAAAGTATTTTTAAAAAGTTTGGTTTCTTCATGAACTGTACAACACATGCACATCAAGGTGTTATTACACTGCTGGATATGAATCACTAACACCAGTTACCCATCCTTTCCCTTTCTAAATTGGCAGGGGGGTGGAATGCGAAGAAAAGGTGGTGAATTTATTAGTTCGTAAATAACTTAGCCATCAGTGAATCAGAATGCTGGATATACTTAGGATGTCAGGCAACAGAAACAGAGTTAACATTTCAAGTCTATCAGTTTTCAGTATTCTGATTACAGCATTTGCAACTTGCTCAGAACTTGGCTTTTGTAATAACACCTAACCACCAAAGCAGTTTAAGAATTAAAAAGAGAATCTGGAAAAGGCAAGTGCTCCTATTGCATTTTTATGTTGTGTGTGAATTAATAGGAGCAGAATTTGAACAATCAGCCTCTCAAACCTGCACCACTCAGTATGATCATAGGCTTATCCATTGTGGAATTCAAAATACATTTGTCACCAAGTCTCAACTGGTGGATATGGGAACACTTTACTATCCAAAATCCAAATTTCAGATAATGAGATGCACATTAATGACAGCAGCATTCTAGAATCATAGAATCCCTATCATGTGGAAACAGGCCATTCAGCCCAACGTGTCCACACCTACCCTCTGAAGAGGGTCTTACTCAGAACAACCCGATAAACCTGCACTTTCCACCAAGCTTGTACATTCCCTGGATACTGTGGGCAGTTTAGAATGGCCAATCCACCTAACCTGCACATCTTTGGGCTGTGGGAGAAACCAGAGCACCCTGAAGAAACCCAGACACGGGGGAATGTCCAAACTCCAGACAGACAGTCGTCAGAGGGTGGAATCCTGGAACTGAGGGGCAGCAGTGCTTACCACTGAGCCACCCCTATCCTTGAAATAAATGATTTCAACATATGTCACTGCTGCTACAACCAAGAGAAACACATGACAAAACATCCACAGAATTGAAATTTACTTTTGCAAATTGTACAGCATGGGCTATGAGGTCAAGATCTCAAGTTGCTGATGAAGGTATCCTTCATGAACTGCTGTCCTTGTAAGTTGTATAAAGGTTAGTTCAGCAATTAGAGCTGTACAGAGGAAGGAATGCCTCTACATGTATAAATGGGAAGGGAACTGCAGGAAATTGCTGCTAAGGTAGTCAGACATAGAGGGCAAAGGACTCAACACTGAGGAAGCAGTAAGCTTGATGACTTGCTGCAGGAAAAATTCTGCTATAGGGAATCCCAAAGAGACAACTTTGAACAGAATAGTAACAGTTCTCAAAGACTGGAGAAAGGCACGAATTTGGGGTGTAGGAGAAGAGGGAGGAGGAGGAGATGGGACCAAGTCCACAGAGTACCAAACCTCTACCAAGTTTTGCTTAAACATGTGGCTGGCCCAGTTAAGCTTTTCATCACCCAAAAGTCAGTGAATGTTTGGACAGTTTTGTCTTGGAGGTCAGTGTTGGTGGCTCAATTCACAATCATTTTGTACCATTCATTGCCCAAGTCTTAACTTGTTCATCTTGTTGTTGGTACCTTTGATTGGATTGTCCTTTACTGGAATTCAAAAAAAAAAGCTAAAACATGAAAATGGGGAGCTCCTAGGCCTAGTATTGTTAGAGAAAGAAAAATTAAAATCAATGGAACAGTTCAATTAGGAATGTTGCTTTGGAGGACTCTAGCAATGAAATTGAGGATTTCAGAAATTACAGAAACCACTTTCCCATGAACAAAGTAGGACTCCAGCTAACAAAAATGTCTCAGCTTCAATATTAGTCTTGTTAGATTAACCTGATTGCACCTGACCAATTGTGTTACCTTAAAAAGGGACAGTTATCACCATATTTCTCTGGCATTCAGGTAGGGTCGATTCAAATGGTGCTGGTGAATCCTGCCATGAGTACTAAAACAAAACCATATGCTGCTCACTTCAAAGTAAAGTAATTGGGAAGGTACTAACATGAAAATTAGCAAGTTTTGGGAAGATTTGTAGCTCAAATTGAGCTTCTGGATGAAAGTTTGCTCGCTGAGTTGGAAGGTTCGTTTTCAGATGTTTTGTCTTGGTTTTCAGACCCAAGGAAACCTTAAACAAAGTGGGTCATGTGACCAGTGCTTCAGCAGCTCACTGATGTTATCTAGTATGGTGATGAAACATCTGAAAACAAACCTTCAAGTTCAGTGAGCAAACCTACATCCATGACAATAATTGGCTGGGTTAGAGTTTCTCCAGTTTTACAAAGGGAACACCTGAACAACTTGTAATACTAGATGGAAACCAATAGCTTGAATGTAAAGTGGTTGATTTTCCACCTGTCCAATCCCACCAAAAACCCCAAAAAGTGCATGTAGTGGAAGGAAAGGCTTATGAATAATAAATAATATTGGTAGTTCAGGTTCTTTTAATCTATCTTAAATTTTGGATAGGCCATTTACACAACCTAATCAGAAACAACGGAGCACAAATCATAACTCTAAGTCCCCATACCTCAAATCAGTTCTACTAAATTGGCTGAATGATTTCGAAAGTATGAGCGAAGACAAACTGTTGACCCAACTAGAAAACACTGTCTCAACATATTAACAGGTTGGTAGAAAACAACTGTCAGCAATTTATTGTTTCATGTGATGAGGGTGCCATTAGAGAGACCAGTATGTGCTACCAATTCCCACACAAAAAAAAAAGGTGCAGCTTGGAGGGCCTCTTGTGGCATGGAGGTAGTGTTCCTACTCCAGAACCAAGACACCATGGTTCAAGTCCCAGCTACTCCAGAGGTATGTAACAACATTTCCGAAGAAATAGATTTGGAAAATAGATTAATTTTATTTTTAAAGTGAGGAGAAGCTAGGTCATTCAGCCATTGCAGCTCAGGGTCAGTACACCCAGAGTGTTGGTGGGAAGGCATTTCCAGGAATTTGATACAGTGACAGTGAAGGAAAAGCAATATTAGTTCTAAGTGAAGACGATGAGTGGCTTAGAGGAGAACCTACAGGTTCCCATGCATCTGCTACCCTTGTTCTCCTAGATCATGGAGTGTTCACCAGGTTTAAAACTACTTTAAAAGCAATGTTTCAAAGTTGTTGCATGGCATCTTGCAGATGAACACTGCTATTACCACGACTAAGAAAGACTACTTAAGGGAAATGGCTCGGCAAGCAACCAGCTGTTTTGTCCCAAATGGGATCAAGCTTCTAGTGTTGTTGGAGCTGTACTCTTCCAGAAAAGTAGGAATGTTCTAGCATATTCTTGATTGGTTCCTTACCAAATGACGTATAGGCTTTGGAGAGACAGGTTACCTGCCAACCTTAGCTTCTGATCTGTTGTGGTCCCTTGATTAAAATGGCTTATCCAGTTTTGTTTCTGATCAATGGTAGCTCCTCCCAAGATGCTATTGATATAGTGGAAGAATTAGCCAGGGAAGTGCTATTAAAAGTCAAGGGTTTGATTCTCTTTTGGTGGAGCTGGCCATGATCATTGTAGCATTAATATTTAAAGAAGTCACCTGTTAGGCAAAAAAAATTAAACTCATTACTGATCTACAGTTTGGTTATGCAAAAATCTTGTATTAGCAGACTTTGACTTCCTGTGTAATGATAGGAAGTGACTACACAATTGTGTATGGCAATAACTTAACTGAAGCCAATCTTTTGTTTGAAATACGTGATGTTGAAATTGGCCGACATTTCCTCTGCATTTCACATGTGGAACATATACCACTGCTTTTTGGAAATTATCCTGAAATGACCATCATTGGCTCTTACAGGTAGCACTGAACTTCACAAATGGGATTGGATTTTGGTTTTAATAAAAAGGTTAAGTTTGATACTGAAGCAGTATCCAGGGTAGAGCTGATAAACCAGCAAGCAACATTGATATTACACAAGTGCCAAGCAGTGACCATTGCCAACAAGACAGATAATCTATCACCACCTGTTGTAATGGTAAAGCAATTGAATGTCAGATTCCCAGCAGTTAATAGACCAGGAACAAAACTAGATCAGCCATTTAAAAGCTGTGACGTCAAGAGCTGGTCAGGGGCTAGGGGATTTTGAGATGAGTAACATGCCTCTTCATCTAAAAACAAAAACACAAGAGCCAGAGAGAATACTCTCCACTTGCACAGATGGGTGCAGATCAACGAGAGAATAAAGTTGGCAATCAGTCTACCACCTTCAACATTCACTCCTTTCACCAATGCACAGTAGTGTGTACTATCTAGAAGATGCTTTGCAATAATTCACCAAAGCACCTTTAGACGGCACCTTCCAAACCTGCGATTTCTACCACCTAGAAACACAAGGGCAGCAGATACACGTGAACACAAATTCCACAAGCCACTCCCCATTTTCACTTGGAACTATACAACCAACCATTCTTTCACTGTCACTGCATCAAAATCCTGACAAGATCCCTTCTGAACAGCACTGTGGATGTATATACACAATGGACTGCAGCTGTTCAAGCCAGCAGCTCATCACCACCACTAAAGGCAATAAGTGCTAGCCTAGCCAAAACCTCACATCCAATGTACAAATTAAAACAATGGGTTAAGCAATTTACAAAACAAACATTTCTAATTCAAGAGATCTAAAAACTCAGCATGTGAAACAAACTGGATTAGTGGGGCAAAAAAAAAAAAGTGTTGATCCAAGACAATTCTTCAACTATGTGATTTCTTAAAGACATTACAGACCAGTAAAAAGTGAAGGCACGGTCAAAATAACGGTGTTAGAATGGTTTAAGAGAAATAGTAAAAAGATACCTCAGATCTAAAAATACTGTGCAAAGAAATGGATAACTGAATTACAAAATACTAATTTTCCAATCCCTGATGCAATCAAGCAGAAGAGCAAGAGAATGAATGGAAGGAGATAATGAAATGGAAGGATGATCACCTACCCTGAAAAAAAAAGCACAAAAAGTCATCCTAACTTTAGATAAAAGGCAAACCCATTTCAATATTTTTCCTCCAGCATTTTATCCTAAATGGTTGTTTTTTTAAAAAAAATAACAGTTAAGCTTTCACTCAAATTTAAATCAGACCTTCAGGGACTTGGAATTTGAAAGTTAATATACAATGTCATGCATGCAACCCATTATTGGGCATTAAAACATCTCAATGTGAAATCTCCATTATTAAAAAGAAGTGCACCACCTATCAAAATAGGCACACAGCAATATCTACACTATAGAAATCAATAGCTCACCCAACTTTCTGAAATCATTTCTGCACAGAAAAGCATAAATTTACATGGCAAATTAAGATCAAAATCTTGGAACAATTATACCCAGTTTAATTGCTTCAGTTCAGTATTCTGCCAAGTGAATTGGTTTATAAATCCAAAATGTCACCCAAGTTGACCAGAAAATGACAACCAAGGGGCTTCGCGCAAGTTTCCATGTTACATTAAAAAGAATTCCTTGTTTTTTCTAAAGTTTTAGAGTGGCATCACATACAACCAGCATAGACTTGTGTTTAAGCAGCAACTTCATTCCCTGACAGTAGTGTTTCAAAATACAAAACTGCTTTGTGTACATCTCCATAATTTTGGTCATAAACTGACTGTACCAGTCTACATTGCGAGTGGCACACCTTGATCCAAAAAAGGTTTTTTTTTCAAAAAAAAAAGGGGGAAGAGCAGATAGAGGAGAGAGAAAAAAAAACAAAGAACAATAACAGCAGGTGTGGAAAAAGGACAATATTTTATTGTGCAAATATCAAATTAGGTTATGCATCTTTCTGGGTTGCAAATTTGTTATTTCAAAAATAACTTTCCCTCCCCTACATACTTTGTCTTTCCAATTCTCTCTAAAACAAGATAAGTTGTTTTTTTTAAAAAGAATGGGCAAGATTATGAACCTGTGACAAACAGATCAGATTCAAAAAAAGCCTCATTTCAGGTAATTTCCTGGCTTCAACCCAACCCCTGAAATTTTCCTCCATCTGGATTACACTTTCAACAGAAGTATTGAGGAACAAAATAAAATTTTTACTCTACAAGTTTCAGAACACTTTAGACAGCTGGTAAGTTAGCTAATGGAAGTTCATTAGTAAAACTGAAGAGAACAAAAAGGAATTTTTAAAAAAAGTGAAGGGGAAACAGTACAAGTTGAATTTTAAAAAAAAGTGTTCAACATTGTTTAAATCATTAATGCTGACACATTTCAAAATATATAAACTAAACTGAAGGTAATTCTGTCCCACCCCTACACATCTGGTCATTCTCAGAAGCTCCAGCTTAACATGCAATAACCTGCCAGACTCTGGCTCCACAACTCATGTCAAATATCAATATACACCAGTTTGAATAAGCCTCTGACTCCTTTCAGTTTAATTGGGTATTCCCTCAACTAACCACATCTATTCAAGCAAGCCATAAAGACCGTACCTTTTGGCACCAAAGCCACAACCAATAAAGATAACCTACTGGGTGCAAGATGAGAATTTGAGTTGGTGTCATTTAAAAAGGGCTCAACAATGACAACATTTCAATTCATCTACAACATGACCAAAAATAATTTTACAAGAAAGTAAAAGTGATTAATTCCTGTAGATTTCAACTGGTTATTTTTGTGAATCAGAGAACAACTGAGTAACAAACAAGTTGTGGTGATCTAGGGTTGAAACATTTTGGTACAACTTCCATTATCTCAAATCACAAAATACATGTAGTGCAATGAAAACCATTAGCTCGGGGTGCATTACTGCAGCTAAAATATTAAAACATGGTGCACATGCTCAGGGCTTCTACAATCAGAAAGCTATACGTCTCAAGTGGCTCAAATGTTACCTTGGTAATTTGCCTTATGGTTAGAGTAAGCATCAATTTAAACTAAGCTGCAAACTGTATACAGCATTTCATATCAATGCCAACTAAAACAAAATACAGTTCTCATCATCTAACTTTCCAAATCAGACAGGGCCATATTTTAAATTTAATCAAGTCACAAGCTAGACTGGTCACCATTAAATAATCTTGCTATTATTGAAAAGCTATGATTGTCAGAGATCCAGCCTTCCAGCAAATGAATATAGGAACATGCAAGTGACATTTTTAAAGAGTCAAGAAAAATGTGGCATCGGAAAAGCACAGCAGGTCAGGCAGCATTTGGAGGAGCAGGAAAGTCAAGGTTCCAGGCATAAACCCTGCATCAGGAATGAACGTCAACTCTTCTGCTCCTCTGATACTGTGTGACCTGCTGAGCTTTTCCAGCACCACACTATTCTGATCTTCAGCATCTGCAGTCCTCACTTTCTCAAAGGAGATATTTTTAAGTCAGTTAAGCAGTATTTTGGAAAATTATACTATATAAAAATGCTCTACACAGCATGGGACTGTTCACATTCACATTGTCTATTCTGCAGGATCAAGTTTGTTGCAAGGTATCAAACAGTCAATAGCTAAGCACAAAGTGCTTCACTTTAATGCTGAAACAAAATTATTGGACTTTTAACTCAGCTGCTTATAAAATCACAAAAGCAGGAGGATATTACTAACAGGTGAGAAAGTGAAAGTTGCCATTGTCTCGTGGGGTAGGTTGCTGTCATGAGACAACCACCCACCCACCCACGAATAGACAGACTGACCTAAGTTTAATAAAGGTTATCACACCTCAGGTGTGGGGAAGGTTCAGGGCACTGGTATTCATAGTGACCTCAGCTGGTACAAGAGCCAAACCTACACTTTTGCCTTGGTTCTCAAACCAGCTGTCCAGACAACTGAGCCAATTGATCCCTGATGAGAAACCTAAAAATGGCACCTCATCAGATTAGTATAAATTTATTCATCATTGGGGTGATAGCAACCGTAGAGTCAACCTGCAAAATGGATTTCATCTAGTTCCACTTAATTTTATGCACCAAAAATCAGAAGAAACAGTATGTTACACAAAAAAATGAAGAGAGTCTTTTTGCTATATATACGCAAGACAAAAAAGGAATTGGATCAATGAACCTTCAATGAAAAGTTTCAATGCCCAAAGTTAGTAATTTTTCAAATTGAGTACCTTCAAGATTTATTTTAAATTTTTGAATTTATTTTTTGAGTAGGAGCATCAGCAATGGGGAAAGAAAAAAAACACAAATTTAGATGCATGTTAGTCCACAATGTCTCAAGCAAATAAAAGTAAACCTGCTCCATGCTTGGAATTTTTTTTCCCATTTCATCCAAATTATATCAACAATACAGTCAATATTATGACCAATTATAAAAAGGTCTTGTGGTGGGACAACTGGGTTCAAAGTGATTTAAATTCATCTCATATGAATAAAACTACCAAATAATCCACTAGCACTTTTGTCAGAAGAAACAGTGTTAGGTGTGCCATCTGTTGTTCTGTATTCTAGCCATGTTAAAATGCAGTTATGTACCTGATCCCATTGAAATAGATACAATCTCATTGGTTTTAGCTTCCTGTGGCCACTTTATATGGACCAAAAAGTTATATAGTGTGCAAATATCACTCCAAATATTTATTGGACAGAACCAACAATAAAAAAGGTATTCAGGGAATGCATCAAGCTGCTACTTGAACTTCAGTCACACGTTTGCTTTTGTACCTGAAAAGGTTCTCAGAACTTGTACATTTTATTACAGTCCAAACCAGAAACGGTGCCAGTTTTGAAAAAACCTTTCATAATCAAAATAGAACATTCAATAAGCAAAATGGTCAGAATCATAATAATGGATAGAAAGATAAATAAGACTGCTGTGCCAAGCAAGCAAATGCAGTTTGTTAGACCTCCCAATTTATAAGTTTACTTGGTAAAATTATATATTTGACTGCATTAAACGAATCAAGTGTTCATTAAGACTCATACTGTACCTCAATTGGATTTCTATACAGCGACTGCTTTCCAGAGGATGGGAATGACATGGCAATGACTCTGTCTGTAAACAGTATAAAAGACAAATATTAGGCACTTAACCTCAGATGACTAATCCTCATAAGTCACCACTACAATATAGTCCAGATTACTGACATTCTTCCAAAGACATGGATATGGGAGGAGTTAGCACAGATTCTTTAAATGATTACTAACTTCAGCCATGTCACTGCAGAAAAACTAAGCTTCTCCTAAAGAGAAAGCAGATCAATTCCTGTATTGTTCTGTACATTACAGCTGGTTTCAAACCAAAACAAACAACTATGAAAATGTTAACTATTTGTTTAACTACAAGAGATTGGAAAACAAAAAAAGTGTCTCTCTTTTCAAGGAGCTATTTACTAACGGACAACTACAAACCAGTAATGTAAGTGAGATCCAAGTCAAATCCATCCTTTTGGTAACGCCTTTTGTTTTCAGATACCTGTAAATTAAAAGGTTTGTTAATCCTCCATTACTATAATATTAAATGGTACAAATAAACTACAATGTTCTCATTATTGTCTACATCTGACATTAACTTGCCTATTGTCATAGTTATTAACATGAAATCATCTGATTTGCCGAATACTTCGTGAATTTTTTGCCTTGTAATAGCAAATATTAGTTCACCAAACTTGTCCTCTGATATTAAAGCGATATCTCAAATAAAAAAAAAGGAGTTACCATCTAAAAATGTCTGTACTAATCCATAAAACAAAGACGACCTTCACAATACAGAATTCACTTTAGTCGTTCATCCAAGGTCATTCTGTACATGCCAGGCTCACACCTCACTTGTTAAGTGTACCACTTCCTGTGTTCCTATGTTCTTCCTCCACAATCTTGAGGTTTTGTTTACCCCACCCATTACAGCCAGACACCATGTTTCCTTAAGACCCCAAATTTCCTTGAAGTGCCAACATAATGATTATGTCGATTGCAATTCTTTATTATACAGTGTCCCCAGAAGTTTAATTCATCCACTTCACTCAGTACATTGAGGCAGAAAGGCACTGTGGACAGCATGATCCAGATTCCTTTGCATGTTACTTCATAAAAGGTATCCTGGGCAACTAAGACAGAGAAATCAGTTTATTTTAATTAAAAGGAAAATGATGTCATCCTATGGTCAGTTAAGGGACAGTTTCCAAATTTATAAGTAGGAACTCTTTGGTAGAAATACTATTGAAGAAAGAAAAAAGGTCACATGAAGTTCATAGTGAGTTTAGCAAAAACTCACTAAAACCAGCCTACTGATGGGATGACCTAACTAGAATTCTACAGCATAGTCATCTTGGTGTAGTCACTGCAGTAATAAAAGGACTGGATTTTTTTTATGAATCAAATACAACCAAGGAGGGAGAAACGCACAGCAACACAGAATTACATCCTCAAAATTTTATCTCAACTAGCAAAACTATGGTGAGAAATCAAATTTATAGTCACCATTACACAAACCTTCTACTTGCTAAAGCAGTACAATTAAATCCTCGAATAGGCAGTTTGTGGTATGAACAGCAGACCGAAGATTGGTATCTCAAAGGCTTATGCTCTGAAGCATGGAATTTATTTTCTTAGTTCTCCAATTGGTCTAGATAACTATCTTCCCAAACAGGTCCAGGGAGGAAAGCAAACATTGAACTGCCAAATACTGTGGCAAGGACAGAACATGCCGATCAACCCCATGTCTGTACCTACAATCCACAACTCTTCATCAAAGTCCAACTGTTTTGAATATATTCAATGGCCTAGTCTCCATTGTGTTCTGGGAAAGATCAACAAATCTCAAATTTAAAACCTTCATTCCAGGAGTCAGATATATGAACCTTCTCTGTAGGGACTAGAAGAGTAATAACAACAAACCAACAAAACTGGTCTGCATACACTCTGAAACACTTTTCATGCCCATGTCACTTGTAGTTGGTTATCCCAATACTCTCCAGTTCAGTTCCCATCTCCACAAAATTTTGTAACTCAAAACATCGCAACCTATAATTTTGCTCTGCTTCAAATGCCATTTGTTAAAAAACAGTAATCTTCACTTTGTCCAACATTGATATTCTTTTAAACATTTTCAGTTTTACATTTTTTACAAACACTTAAGTCTTCTGTAAATGGTTTCAGGTTAGCAAAGTGATGATCACAACTTGTAGATTCTAATGTGCAATATGTCAGATTCATTGTCTTTGTGCTATAAGCCATTCTATGGATTTATCAAGAAAGAAATGTGTAAATTGAGTATTTGAGCTACATTTCTGGAGTTTACACAGATGGGCTACCTATCAACAGAGGTTTAGGAACACTGTCCCATGGGCCTCCTGCTGTACAAGGTGGCGTTTTAATGACAAAACAAAACTCACCATTCGTCTAGTGGCCTTTTCGAGATGTTTTTTCTGTGAGGCAAGCCTGAAAATTCTAACCAAGATGACAACTCGAAGCACTCGGAAAACAGTAACCACCCTGAAGGAACAAATTTTATTAGTGGGAATATCCATCCTTTAGAAATCCAAACTTCCCTTCTGCAAGAAGAGTATCTGAAACATCAGCAGAGAAAAAAAAAATCTGGTGTCCTTTGCTACAAACAAACAAAATTTAAAGCAAGATCACTAAACATCATCCAAAATTTTTATACTATACAATTTAAGGATTTCAAATACCTTGCATAGATACATTTAAGTGACTAAGTTCCTTGAAATTGGTCAAATCATCAAATACCATGTTCTCAGCTGGGATCGCCGAATTACATAGCAATATCAATACTCCTTGGAAAATAAGTGCCTGAATGGGGTAGAGGAGCAGAAGAATCTGGGAGAAAGATACATAAATCACTAAAAATAGCGATGTTGATTAATAAGGCCATTTAAAAAAAAAAGGCAAACAACCTCTGGGATTCAATTCAAAAGACTGAACAGGAGAGTAGAGGTAAACACTAACTTTCTACAGAAACTCATATGGACCACACTGGGAATAATGTGAACTATTCTAATCTGGAGATTACAAAGAAAGAATAGAGACTTGGTAAGTTACAAAACAAACAAAAAAAATTAATATTTACAAGATTTAAAAGATGTCATACAAAAAGATTGACCAGGACAGAATTATCCTTAAAAAAAAAGGAGATACACTGAAGGGTAGTCTAACAGGTTTGAAGTGACAGCATTGAAAAATAAAGCCATTTGTAAAGGGATTTCAGAAGGAACAACCTTCACTAAGATTTAGAATGTGAAATTCTCTATTATGTAAGAGTAGTTGGATCAAATAGTATTCAAAAGGGATTCAGATTTAAAGGCAAGCAAAAGATAGAGGGATGTGTTGATAAGATCAGAAGACAGTAAGCTTGGAACTTAAAAACCAGTATGGACCAGACAGGTCAAATGGTCTGCTGCTAGTCTATACAACTACACACCCCACTGAAAAAGGGTCAGAAGATAACCAACATACAGCTATTTAAATAAATCATACCAGGGACTATGGGACATAACTCAATATGACAATCCTGAAAAATTGATGTTAGAGAAAACCAGCAGAAATACTGTTCCCAATTTAGAGAACTGACTGCCTAAATTGAACTGGGGATGGGGGTGGTTGGTCAAGAGGAGTGGAAATCAATAGCTCTGGGCAGGAAAAATTCAATTATTACACAACTCCACATAGCAGCAGACCAGTGCTCTGATTTCACCCCAGATAAATTCAGGAACAATTCTTTTGCTATTAAACTGCTTTAGAAACATTTGATCATTGTGGTCATCAACTAAGGCTTTGCCAACGTCCATGTAATGAGGTCAGTCACCAGGTTCCCTTACTTTAAAAAGTAATTGGTAGTCAATAACACTCACCTCAGAATGCTAAGAGCTCATTACACTCTCTAGATTGTAATCTTAACTAAACTGGCACTCCGGTATGAAACACTGAAGGTACATATAGTGCTGCCATAAAATTTGATTCACTAAACCATAAAGTCTAATCTTGTCTGCACATAGGGTTTATGTCAGACTTTTAAACAGATTCCAGATACCATCTATGCCAAAATCTTCGCCAACTAGTACAAGATTGATAAACAGGTCATTGATGGGACTTGCTGCAGACAAAAAAAATGGCTGCCCTTTGTCTACTTAATGCATCTTCAGTTTTTTTAAAAAAACGCTTCATAAATATAAAAAAGGCAGAGAAAGTCACTTATTTTTCAATCATTTGTCTGAAAATTTACAATTTTTGAAAGAGAGGAGTTGAGGGTTGAGGAGTTGACATGAAAAGGAAAGTGGAGGCCTAGGGAAGATCAGCCATGATCTATTGAACGGTCGGATAGAATGGACTACTCCTGCTTATATTTCCTGTGTTCCCATGTTCAACTATCCACTTGAAATATTAATTATTCCAAGTGGCAAAATTTAATAAATACAGATACCAGATGGTCTCAAAAAAAAATGCCACTCAACCAGATCCTAAAATATCTCAGGGGGATTCAGTGGATTTAATTTCAAATTTACTTCAATCAATCAACTTCCATTCAGATCAATGTTTTCTCGAGCTTAGCTTAGAGATGTTCAAAACCCACTAAAATGCTGATCAAAATGCACTCTTAAGAGTGCTACAACATTTTAGTTCAGTTGAATCTATATTAAAAGTAGCTACTGAGTTTTAAATGTATATAACTACCTGGGAATGAGAGTTGCTCCACTCAAATCAGAAAAGGCATATACCATTGTAATAACCTGGGTAACAACCACAATAACTGCATCCAAAATGTTAAGCTTCGAACGAAAATACACACGGAACCTGGAGACAGATCAAATATGTAGCTGTGTCAAAATTGTAAGTTAAGTTCACAACTAGAGTAATTTTCATTGCAGTTTATGCAATGTATACACGAATTCCTTTCTTCCATTGCTAGTTCTTTCCAAATCAGTCTGAAGGCATGTCAGTTCAATTTGTTACTTATTTTTACTTCAAAATGTAGAAAACGTAGTTTTGAGAACATTGGTATTTTTCGACAGGTTAGTTTGAGGAAAAATGGTATTCCATATCGACAGACAGAAACAAACAAACCAAAACAAACCGTCAGGCAAAAAAAAAAGTCAAAGGAATGAAATGTTTTTCCTTCTGGTTTGTGGGATGTGAGCATCACTGGCAAGGCCAGCATTTATAGCCCATCCCCAATTCCCCAGGAGGACAGTTAAGAGTCAACCACATTTGATAGTTTAGAGTGACTAGGTAAATTTGGCAAATTTTGTTTCCTAAAAGTGGCAAGATTGAACCGTACAAATTTAGCAAATCAAATCATGGTTATGTCATCATGAGGCTAGCTTTAATTCCAGATGTTTATTATGTGGACATGGTTGGATTCAAGCCCTTGTCCCCAAATGTTAAACTGGAGCTCTGGTTTAAATAGTCTGGTGACATTACCACTATTTATATTCGTGGGGAAGTGGTAGCAAATGAACAGATAAAAGTATATTTAAAATTATCCCACCCAACACATAGGCCAGATTTTAGTCATAATTATAGCACGAGAACAATACCAATTTTCCCTACATACCACAATAATTGCAGCTTCAAGTTTATCAATAAATTGCATCTGCCAGCTCCTCTCCATAATCTAGGCAGATTAGAATGCTAGAGAGGGAAAATGCTTTGGTGAACAGGTCTGTCCAGCAGGACTCTACTATCTGGTCACTTGCGTCTAGTTTGTCCATCATACTCATTCTGGTCTTCTACATTGCCCCAGCGGAGTTCAACACAGCAAGGAAGATGGTCATCTAAATTTAATGCAAAGTCAGATCACAACCAGCCCTCTTGGCATCCACTTTGGGGGAAAAAAGAATTAAGTACTCCAATATAGCCATTTTCACTTCCTCTGGATCTCTTCATATTTATATTTTCTCCCTTTTGCATTGCACCATCATTCCTTTAGGCATTTCAATCACTCTTGACCAAATCTCAACATCTCAGTTCTAAAGAAAGGTTGATAGACCAAAACATTAATTCCATCTCACTCTTGTCAGATGCTGCCAGACCTAGTATTTCCTGCTTTTAGTGAAAAACAGTGCAGACTCCAAGTCAGCTAACAATGAAAGGAAACTTGTACTCCAAATTACTTCAAACAATGGAATGTGAAAGAAAAAGAATGAATATCCTGCTGGATGTGCTTGCAGCTTTCATGAAAGAAAGTCAATTTTTTAAAAAAAGCAATAAAAAGAAACTGAATACTGGAAGTCAGCTGTGAAAATTGACTTGGAACAAACGCAAAGGAATTTTGGTTATTGGACCATATAGTTTAGGTTCTGACAGCATTTACGGCGGGGGAAAAAAACAATTGAACATTTTGGGTCCAGTGACCCTTCGTCAGAACTGGAATCAGGTTTCCAGCATTTGCAGTTTTGATTTTCAAGTTTTATTCAGCACTTAAGCCAAATTGGCTTTCACATTCAGGTACATAGTCACTGAAAATAAACAAATTCACAGTGAATTATGCACCAACTTCATCCAATGACTTTAAGAGGTCAATCATTGTGGAGAATTATACAGGCCTTTCATGTTATTTGCAACAATTTAGCAATGTGGCAAAACCTAGATTTGATAACGTTTTAGTAGCTACATCAGAAGAGAATTAGACATGCTATTCTTTTGGAAATGGATTTTAGCCATGGGCAGCAGGATTTATTTCCAGTAGTTACACATTTCTTTGCCCTCAGTCATAACATTTAGACTGAATGGAGATTACTTTGTGTAATTTACAGGTATAAATTTAGACAAAGTAATCTATAATAATGCCCACATTATCCTAAAAACACTTACCCTTCAACAAAGATTCTAAGGAGGACATCAATAGCGAAGAAGAAGGATATAGCCAATGATACTCCTACGATTCCATGCCTAAAAGGTTTACTTTTATTCGCCGTTGACAAGTCCACAATTACAAGTACAACATCAACAATTATAAGTACGATACCAAAAATCCTGCAATCAGAAGAAAGAAATGGTCAGGTTCCAAATTTCTTACCATCAACACTTGGAGTTCTATTGAGCAGATCACCAGAGGGAAAATGGGAATGAAATAGGTAGTTCTAGATGGAGAGCAAACATTTTTGTTCCCACTTCTGTTCAAAAAAAACCTGCTATAAAACATGGCCGGAAATATGGCAGACTTAAACAGCAGACTGGCATCCTATTACAGCTACAGTTCAAATGATAAAAGTAACAAATGCAACTAAAAACAATATTTCTTGTATTATTCAATTCCAATCCACACAACTTCTCTGAAATCAAAGTCAGAGATTAATTGTCATTAGAGATAAAATATCAAATTTCAACATCTGATTGTATTTCCTGGGACTATGTCCATTTTTATATCAGTGATTCTTTTGCTTTCTGAAATAAAAAAAATTAGTCCAGTCAGCTGACCATAGGTTGACTAAGCTTCATGAAAACAGAGTGGAATAAATAGCGTTATCCAAAATGTCATGCCTAAAACAACCCTCATCTCCTATTTGTGATTTAGGCCTGCATCATAAAATTTCTACAAATTGGAAAAAACATTACGTACAATTAATCAAGCTTGGAAACTAGGAACTCAAAATATGGAAAAATATACAACCTAGTTGTTTTTCAGGAAGCTGATTCTGGCAGAACAGAGGTAGACTTGACTAATGAGCAGGAGTAAGGTCTCTTACCACTCAAGAAGTGCCCAAGATGATTAAAGAATTAGAACACCAAGAATCCAAAAGGATAACATTCACTACTGCCAGGAACAAAACAAATTAAGCAACCTTAATCTCTGCTTAAAACTTTTATGCCTCAAGGTTTATCCCATTCCCATTGAATTAATGGCCATCTATTTTCAACTTGTGTGTAAAAAGGAACAAGTCTTTGTTGTGGCCAACCAAGGTTAAAAATAGGGAAGCAGATTCACTTCTCTTCATTAAGGCCCAAATGGAAAATACCTGAAATACCATACAAGGTTTGATAGGGAAAGAAAGAGATCCACCTAGTAAGCAATCATAGTAGTTTATATTTGCAGAACTACTATTAAAAGGCCATTAAAACATGTGCAATGCAGAGAGTATTACATTTCAATTAAGTTTCCAAAGCAAGAAGATTAGCTTCAAAAGTGGCACTTAATTCTAATTTTAAACAAAACAGCCCAAACAACATATTTGATTTGGGATCACTTTAGTGCTTTTCTTTAGAAGAAACTAATTACATCAAATTTAAGTAAACTTTATCTCCAATAGTAGATGTTGTTAATTTTACTGTAAAGTTAGTTAAGTATGATAATACTGCACTTTTTAAAAAGCTCCACCCTACCATCTCTTCCAACCTCACCCCAAAGTGGTGGCTTAATTTCAAGCAAGGTTTATCACCATATATTACCAAAGAAGAAGAAAAAAAAAAGGAAAAAACAAACAACCCGGGTGAATTAACTTGTAAAGTTTGAATTTGTGTGATGGGGAAGAAATTGTGCAATTAGTAGGTGGATACACTGAAAAAAAAACCAAGTCCTATAGGACCAAATTATAATAAAACCCTTCTTTCCTCCACCACTCCTAACATCAGTTAGAGCATTTTCTTAAAGATGCAGCCACTTTCGCTCCATAATACCATCCAGCTTCATCTCTGCCCTGATAAAATGCTCATCCACACCATTGTTATATGGGCTTAATTATTCCAAATCTCCCACCTTCTGCAAGCTGGAGTTGAAGTGAATTGAATGGATTGTCACATGTACTGAGGCACAGTGAAAAGCTTTGTCTTGCGAGCAATACAGGCAGATCATAGTTAAATAGCATAGATAAGTAAATAATAGGAAAACAGCAGCAAAAACAAAAACACACAGGTAGAGGCGAATGCTGAGTTTGTGTCCATTTAGTATTCTAACAATATTAGAATAGAAACTGTTTCGAAACCGGCTAGTACATGTAATCAGGCTTTTGTACCTTCTTCCCAACTGTAGAGGTGGTAGAAAAACATTGCTAGGGTGGGATGGATTTTTGAGAATGCTGGCAGCCTTTTCTTGACAGCAGGCCTGGTAGATGGGAGGTTGGCCTTTGTGATTGCCCAGGCAGAGTTCACTACTCTCTGTAACTGTCTCCGATCTTGAATGGTACAGTTTCCATGCCAGGTAGTGATATTTCCAGACAGAATGCTCTATATGGCACACCTATATACGTTGGTAAGGGTATTGTCAGTGATGCCAAATCTCCTCAGCTGCCTGAGGAAGAAGAGACGTTGTTGGGCCTTTGTAACTAATGCATGCACATGAGGAGTCCAAGAATGCTTGTTGTGGATGATCACTCCCAGGAGCTTGACATTCTCCACTCATTCCACCTCTGTTGTTAATGTGTAAGGGGGCATGAGTAATATCCCACCGAAAGTCAATAATGAGTTCCTTGGTTTTGCCAGCATTGAGCACTAGGTTGTTCTCAGTGCACCATTTTTCCAGGTCTTCCATCTCCCATCTGTAGTCTGTTTCATTGCCATCTGAGATTTGACCAACCATGGTAGAGTCATCAGCGAACTTGTAACTGGCATTAGTCCAGTATTTGAAGTTAATCTAAAATTCAGCTGCTTATATCTGTGCCTTAACTTTTACAAAGTGTCGTCCATCCATTCATCCAGTTCGATGCTCCTAGATCAGATCCAGGATTATTTGATTTTAAAGTGTTCACCCTCTTGGCCCAATTCCATGGTCTTGCCCTTTACCATTTTTCAGTCATTTCTTCAAGGGATATTTCTGTTCTACACTCACCCCACCCTATAAATCCCTTTGCTTCTTTAATTCAAGTGTGTCACATCACTCTACTGAAAGGGCCTCAGCTGCTAAGGCCAAAAGTACAGCAGCTTTCTCAAACTTCACCTACCTCTCCTCCATTAAATAAATTTCTTAAAGGCTACCTCTTGTTCAGTGCTAATAGCTATAGGAAGGCACAGTGGTAGCATTCCTGCCTGAATCTAAGTTCAAGTTCCTCTTCAGTACCTGGCAGCCACTCATTTGGTGGCCAAGCAGGTTAAGGTTCAACCAGAAATCCTTCCAGTTAAAATGGCAGGAGGTAACAGCTGGATAGCAGTTGGTAGAAAGTAAGTTGCCTCTATCACCACTATCTACAGCTACAGATTGCAACGCTGAAGTGCTTGATGCCATTGTAATTCAAAACACCACACAAAAAAAAAATCAGTGGATCAATCTCAATGACATTCTGAAAATGCTTCAGACCCCTGCTGAAGCAACGTTACAGTAAAAGCCATCATATGATTTCAAGTTGCTGAACTGTATGAAAAGAAATGAAAACCAATTTGATAAAAGACTTGACAAAAGACTTGACAATCAAGTGTGAGCCAATGCAACTTCTCTTCTTTGTACCTTAGAAAATAATTGCGACAAAAGTTAGCAACGTTTTGAGCTGTTTCTCATTTTAACCACCACACTCCCAATTTATTCAAGGCAAAGGCAACATTTGTTGCTCATCCACCAATTGCCATTGGCAAGCGTGGCTTGCTAAATAATTTCACAGAATATCTACAGCTCAACCACAATACTAGATCTAAAGTGACAAGGAAATTAGTGAACCAATTTTTTTTGACAATGGTAACAATAACACCATTACTGGGATTAAAATTGCTCAATGGAAATTGCAAGTTAAAGTCATTGAATATGTTTAAGACAGATGGTTGGATTATTACTATGTGGGGATTCAAGATTATCATTATTAGATAGGCATCTGGAATTCAAAACAGATCAACTATGATTTTTATTGAATGGTGGAGCAAGCTTGAGAAGCCCAGTGGTCTGCATCTGCCCCCAATTCATAATTCCAGATTTAAAAATTTTATTTGAATAAAATCCCATAGTGGGATTTGAACCCACATTTCCAGATATTTACAGTCCAGTAACATGAAACTACAGGACGAAACAGAATTATTCTAAACAATTAGAATAATGTTTAATACAAAAAATTACATGATAAGAAAATTAATGATTTAATGGTCAATCATTTCTATAGAAAGGTCAGAGGGGCTCATGGTGCAGTGACAGCGTCCCTACCTTTGAGCCAGAAGGCCTGGATTCATGTCCCACCTACTCCAGAGGTGGGTCATAACATCTCTAAAGTGATCGATTCAAAAACATAGAAGGCACACCAGCTATATAAAATTCACACTGCTTCACATCCCTAGAGGAAGCGAGTTTCATTTTAAATAAGAAGATTTTAAAGAAAGCAAACCAGGTACTCTTGGATTCAAAACTAAATGACTAAAATAATTTGCCTACTTACCGAAACCAGAAGGACATGACATATGGTGCAATTATTTTCTTGATCTGACTGCAACAAAAAATAAAATACAAATAAATGAATCAAATACTTAAAAATGTACATTTGAGTTCCAGTATTACTAATTTGCAACCCATCACCTGCACTTGGCATTTTTTAAAATAGAAACTTGTACTCTCATTCAAAATATGTAACTGCACTGCCATTGCAGGGGATTAACTACCAGATAATATTGAATTTTAGTCCCAACTTATCTGTATGCATTTCAAGTTTTATTTAAAAGATGCTGTACCCAGTCTTTCAGTGTTAGAAACGTGAATCACACTGCATTAAATCAATATGCTTATCAAAGCCTTTTGACACGCCAATTCCTTCTAATAAATTCAGGTCCCAAGCGCCTGAATAATGGTACACCACATGCATATGCCAAATCACTAGTTTAAGCCTTTTTAAAATCAATATTTTACAAATGGGAAGAATGCATTCCTGTCATGTGCATTAGTGGTCACTGATTTTTAAAAAAGTCAAACCTGATCAACTTGGATGGTGGAACTGAAGTTCACTGTTAGTTGCAACAAAAGTAGAAGCAGAAGGTTTTCAGATGAGCTGATGGGTCCTAACACACCTTTACTCATTTGGTAATGGGCCCACACATTTGTAACTACAGGTTATATGCAAATCTTTGGCTTTAACTATAAAATTATGGAAACAAAAACTTTTACTAATCACCCATCAGGGAATCAGAACTTAATCTTGTTATACAAGGAAATGATGATGGTTTTAAAAATTAAGCTTTATAACAAAAAAGTCTCAACAGATGTGCAGGCATATTTTTCCCAAGAACCATTGTAAATAAAGACTGGGACAGGAGAGAAAGGAAGTGGTGAATACAAATTTTGAACAGGAGCCAGTGGTCAAGAAACCTTTTTCTTTTTAAAAAAAAAAAGTGGTTTCTTTACAGTAGTTGGTGTTACACAACATTTTAGCTGTTCTCCATATGGTTTGGAACTTCCATTCACATTTCTGAAAACTAAAACGGGTCAGAGCTTTTGAATGCTTAAAACACTGAGGGTGGTTTATGGGTTGGACAGTAAGTGTTGATATTACAAACTTTTATGCTATTGGAAAAGTCAAGTGGATGGAAAATTGCCTAATAACAAAGTCATTAACTCCAAAACTACCACTACAAAAAGATTAAGACCATGCAAAACAGCATTTCTTAAGTATAACTGCAGGTGTCCACCTCTAATATAATAAGTAGAGAAATGCCATTTATATAAAAACCAACTCTACATATACAAAATGTCCTGCTACATGACAACAAATTGTGACGAAGTAATATTTTGTTTGGGGATATTAAGGTTTAAGAGATTGAGGTAGCTCAATACTTGTTTAAAAATACTCTAATTCTGTTTACATAATAAAAGCAAACTCCAAACAATAATCTGTTGAGAAAGACTACTCAATTTTAGAGCAGCCATGATAGCGTTGAGGACCGAAAACACATTCTAAGCCTTTCAAAAGTAGACTCATTCATTAAAATGAAGGGAAGGTGCTCTAAAAGCTAATAAAAATGGCTCTCTTGGTCACTTGATGGTATAAGCAAGCAAAATCTGAATGGATCTTATAAAAATCATTTAGCAGCCTATTTGCTGTAGAAACCTCCTATGTTAAATTCTGTATCCCTTCATTGTGAATAAAATGAATTCATTTTTAATGGGGTAAAAGCTTGAAGTTTTCAATTCCAACTTTAAATACATTGTTAAAAAGTTGGTTCCAACTACAAAGTACTGGGGCCAAAGACTTAAGATGTTCATTACTCCAGGAATGGTGGACTCATCCTTCATGAGAAGTTGAACAAATTAGGCCTACATCCATTGAAGTTAAGAACAAGGTCTAATCTTATTGAAACATACAAAATCTTGAAGAACCCGGCTATATAGAGATGTACCTATGTTTTTAGGGGTACATCCAGACAAGAGACTAGAATTACAAAACAACCTCAGAATACAGGCTTCCCTTTAAAAGAGAGAAGATGATAAATATTTTTCTTTTGAAGAGTCATTGTGTGTGGAATTCTCTTCCCCAGCAGACAGAAGTTGGATCTTTGAGTTTATTCAAGGCCAAATTAATTAGACCTTTGATCAAACAAGGGAGTCGTGGGTTACTGGGTACAAATAGGAAAGTGCAGCCAAGACCATAAACCAGATCAACTATGATTAAACTGATTAGTGGAGGTAAATGGCCTACTTCTGCCCCTATTATAATACTGCTTCATATGGAAGAATAATGGAAAAGGCACTGCCAATTTAGTTACACGTAAAGATGATTAAAATCTGCAGATTTTAATCAAAACCAGGTAGTAAAATATCTGTAACACTGACATTTTGAAGACAAAAGGTGTTTATAGATGCTCTCAGAATGTAGACATCACAGACAATTGGCATTTGTGTAGTTTGATACAAATGGAATGTCTTGTTCAGCCACTGGAGGACACTAGCGTGGGTCTAGATTCACTTTAAAATATTCGTTCATGGGGTGAGGGCGTAGCTGACTTGGCCAGCATTTATTGTCCATCCTTAATTGCCTTGGGAGCAGTTAAGAGTCAACCACATTAGTTGGGTCTGGGATTACATTTGGCCAGACCAGATAAGGATGGCAGTTTCCTTTCCCAAAAGGACATTAAAATGAACCAGATGGGGGTTTTTTTGAGCCATTTTAGGGCAAGAGCAGAATTCCTTCTGTAAAAAGAATATTTGTGAATCAGTTATTTAGTATTAATTGAACATGGTACACTTTGAAAATTTGGGCATCCAATTTTTACAATCAACCTATGGTGGGACTTATTTCGATGCACCCTGGATTACCAATCTAGATTGCCAATTACTAGTCCAGCAACATAACCACAATGCTCTGCACATAGATGAAGAAAGAAGGAACCATAGTATGCAATATGGAGAAAAAATACTATTTCCACAAGACACTAGCTAAACCTGTGATAATAAACTTAAAAAGGACCTTTGAGTACAGGACTGGGAACGATCAGTGCATTTCACTACCTCACCAGGGTTGCAGAATGGAATATGCTAATTTGTGGCTCAAGGTCTTTTTCAAAAAAGGAATGGCATTTGATAAGGACCCAGGACGGCCAGATATTTTCTTTCTCCATTTTTAGAAGTCACTTCATGAATCAATGATTACTGTTATTGTGGTCTTTAGGCAAACTGAATTAAAAGGTTAATGGATCATTAACTTTTTAAAATAAAAATCAATGCAATATTGCCAGTTTTCATTATGCATCATAAAAATGGACAAGGGAATGTATCTTAGAGCGCAAGATTATTATGGGAATGTTTATAGAAAGTACAGATCCATTTGTTTGTGCATATAGAGACTCCATAGGCAAAATTGACATTCATCTTCAACATGTGAACCCTGATCCTGTGTACAGCTACTCACTAATATCTGGGGGTAGTCTCATACAATCAAGTGACTGGATTAAGTCAAGGAATCCAATCAATCAGAGGCCAAAATATTCATTGGTGTTCCAGTGCTTGGCACTCTTCAATATCCTTTTGGTTAACAAAAACAACAATTGTTGCAATACAATTAAATCTGATTAAAATCAGGATTGCAAGTTTTAGTTTTACATAAACAATATTGTAAATACTTAGACATGTCAGTGAAGAGTGAAGGAGTTAAAACATCTCTAAAATCAATAACTTGTTAGAAAGGAAAGCTTAACAGACAAAACATTATCTGTTTTTCCCACCAAAATTGTCGTCTGAGCTGCTATTAGTCAATATTTCAGTGACATTCATGCAGTTCAATTTTTTAAGCCTTGGCAGTATCCTGCACATTAAGGCTGTACCCTTCGACCTCAAGCGCAAAAAAATACTGACAACCCTACTGGACACACAGACACACAATGTTTCAACACTCAAGCAGCTTCAGAACAGCAGGGGGCTGGAAGAACACAGCAAGCCAGGCAACATCAACAGTTGCCTGATGTTGCCGGACCTGCTGTGTTCTTCCAGCCTCCTGCTCGTCTAGCTTACATTCTATCTGCAGTTTTTTGAGTCTCTATACAGCAAGCAGCCAATAGGAGCTGCACAGGATGACAATGGAATTCATCAAAAACCCATTTGCATTGCTCTTACTGAACTTATAGAATCAATTTTAAAACAGCAAGGTCAGCTGGCCACTAATTCTGGGAAAGAGATTTTTTCCGTTCAAGTTCAGCTCTTACACTCCAACATATAATCACATTGAAGATACTTCTTTTTGAAGTGTTGTAGGAGTCACATGACAAACAAAAGACATTGTTCGGATTCCAGTGGTCTTACGGTCAATAACAAGCAGTCTGCGATTTTTTTTCCAGAAAAAAACTCTTGGGTTTTGGACAATAGTCAACTTTCCAATTTTAAAAGCAAACCACACCTGTCTAAAGGACTTCACTGTGCAAGAAACTAACAGTACACGTGTTTGAGCCACACAGTACGGCATTATATAATTAACTGTTTTTGGCCAAGTTGTGTTTTGTTTAAGGCAAAGATGGGATAGGAGAAATAAATTCAGCTTTTCAGATAATCTCAGATTAGATGGAAATTCACAAGTATATTCCTCTTCAGAAAAGCAGGTTTGGCAAATGTTTTTCCAGTTTAGCACCTTGGTTGACACTTTATAGGTGGAGGACTGTACAGGATATTCCAAAAGAGTATGGCAAAATGATGCATCGTTGATGGCTTCATATGAGCTACTTGCTATCTCAACAGAAGGCTGCCTGGAGGGATATGTTGATTGGCAATACCAAGCAAAGGATTTGAACTTTTCACAGCTCTGAGATATCGAATGAAATCAGGCCCCACTTTATGACGGCAATACTCATGCATTTAGCGCACTGCACATTATTGGTGCATATCCATGCTATTGTCACAAGGTCTGCAGCAATACATTTGCACTTTGCAGCTGGCAGAACACCTGACAGTCATGGTCCATCCAGGATGGCTCAGATACATTCTTACACATTCACGATGGCCCAGTGGCACCACTTTCACCTTTGCATCATAAGACTGAGACTCTATCACAACATTTGGAACAGCATGCCAGTGCAGTGTTGGCCTTCAGATATAGTGATAAAACAAGGACCCATTTGTCCTTTCAAGAGGACAAAATTCCATGAGAATAACATTCTCCCATAGACCTAACCAACATCACTAAATTCTTAACTGTGGCTGCCATGTTTCCTACCCTAGCAACAGTGATCAGACTTCATTGGCTGTAAAACACAAGTCCAAGGTTGCAAAGGATTATATAAAAAGTGATTTTACTTTAAATTGTCCAATGGTCAATTAGTGTTTGACTTCTTCATATATGCACACTGGATGCAGCATCCCTGCCTTCAGCCAGCATTTGTTACCCATCCACATGTTTCCATTGAGGTGTTGGTAGTGAGCTGCCTTCCTAAAGTCCATGACAGGTATATACACCCACAGTGCTGTTAGAAAGGGAGGTTCAGGATTTTGATCCAGCAACTGAAGGAATAGTGATTATTGATCCAAGTGAAGATGTTGAGAGGCTAGGAGGGGAATTTGCAGGTGGTGGTGTTCCCACCTGTCCGTTACCCTTGTCCTTCTAAGTAGTAGAGGTCATAGGTTTGAAAGCTGTTGTCAAATGCAATATGGGCAAGGTGCTGTGTTGAAGGGAATGAGTCTTTCCCAGACATTAATTGGAATGAACACCAGCCCTATGGCAGATTGATGTTTTATCCAGAATTACCTTAACTGATCAGCCACACACTGTTTTCACAGCCTGGAGTCCAGCAATGCTTACATATATAGGATAGAAACAAAGCTTCCAAAATTGGCACTCACTTATAGCTCTCTGAACTTAAGATCAAATTTAATGAGATTGAAAAGAGTAACCTCTGGATAACAGTGACTTTGCTTTAAAGATTTAACCTTGAGTTTTCACACATCACAGTATTAAAACATAGTGCCAGCAGGGATACAGCAATTTTAGTTATTACAGGGTAAAGTAGTCAGATCATAGTAATCCCCCTCAAGGGAGGAGCAGCCTTGGTTCAGTCAGTGGCATTAATAGATGAACCACAAGGTTTTGGTTCAAGTCTCACTTTGGTATAGAGCAGAAAAATCCAAGGGTAACAGTTCAGGGTCAAAACACACTGTACAAACAAACGTACCATTGTTCAGGTGAATGTATTAAGATGCCTGCCTGAACAAAGAGATCCTAGACCACTTTTTTTAAAAAGTTATTCTTCTGATACTCATCACTATCAAGTGTACTGATCTTCAAATTAATGTCAAAACAGGCCATTGGATTTCAGGCATTGTATTAACAAGAAGCAAAACAAAAAAAGACTTTTGTTAGCAGAATTTGTTAAAGAATTGAAAATAACAGCACTTACTTATACCAGGTGTCTGGTCCAACACATTCCATTTTCCCATCATCTATTTGCACCTTGGCTTCCATGTCATCACTGAAACTGAAAAACAGACATTTATATACCAAGTACTGTTCTGCCATTGTACATTGTCTCCACTAACACACCTTTCTCAATCTAAATGGTGCTGTAATGACCATCTCAAATGCTTGTGGCCTGGACAAAGTTGATTGAGATACCACATCCTTACATTACAAATGGAGATTGTCTTAGTATTGAAAATAGACAGTATGTTTTTAAAAAAAAAACAACAGGAGCTATCCAGTAGCTCTGTTCATGGATTTTACCGGCAACCTAGTTCCACATGATCAGAAGGAAAGCCGACTGCATAAAGAATACATTAATGCAAGTATATTTAAAAATTAAACAAAAGCTAAAAATAATTCAATGATTATTAAAAAATCTCCTTTACTGTATTTCTTTACCAAGCTAATGCTAACCAGACTTTGTTAAGTAAGGTCTCGAGCTATAGCTAACTGAATCGAGTGTACTTGTAATATTTACAACACATACAATACACTAAAACCAATCCATTTTAAGTGAGGGAGCACAAAAAGTACACAAGAGCTCAATTCCTTATTCAATCACACAATAAAATCTCAAATAGATCTAAGTTACCACCTCACCTTTTTAAGTTTCTTAGTCACAATAGACTCTTGTATCGCTCAGGTCATCAA
This sequence comes from Chiloscyllium plagiosum, assembly GCF_004010195.1. Lineage (NCBI taxonomy): Eukaryota > Metazoa > Chordata > Chondrichthyes > Orectolobiformes > Hemiscylliidae > Chiloscyllium > Chiloscyllium plagiosum. The sequence continues at coordinate 93,439,802 of NC_057715.1, forward strand.
ATCTGAGCAAGACGGTGTACAATAAACAGAGGGGTTGGACTTAGTTTGGGGAAAAACAATAATCAGGTGTCTTTTGTTGTTCATAAAAACTGAGCAGTGCATCCAGGTTTTACAGAACAAACTCAATTCTGGTTAGAGAGCAAGGGAACATAAAACTTCCTTCTCACTACATTTAGTCTCTAAGGGCAGGTGACCACCTCCTCAAAAAAAGTTAGCTAACTGCACTTCTCAAACAAAACACTAGGAGGTGAGCACTTGTAACCTTTACATGACAAATCCCATGACTACACTCCAGCTTCAACTGGACTGTCATTATTCATAGAAACAGGAGTCAAGAGGGGAAAAAAAAAAGTGTCAGGTTTCATTCTGCCCCCATGAAAAGGATTCAGGAACATCAATAGAAGCCAAGAAACTAACTTACCGGTGACCAGTCAACTGTGATTTCATATCGTCACTAAATTAAGTTTAACAATAGGCCCTACAAAAATCAGGGCTGGGAGGAATTGTATCAATTCTGCTTGGCAAGTAGTAGCAGGATAACTCTCAAGGGGGTGGGTTGTTATGTGGAATGAGCTGGCAGAGGAAGTAGTAGATGCAGATACACACAGTTTCAACATTTAGATAAATAGATACATGAATAGGAAAGGTTAGAGAATATGGGCCAAGTGCAAGCAAGCGAAAATAATTTTGATTTAGAAACTTGGTCAATATGGATGAGTGGGACCAAAGGGTCTGTCTCTGTGCTGTTTGATTCTATGACTCTGACTATGTTAAATCTGAGCAACTTTGCAAGCAGAAGGACACACTTTTCACTTTCCCCACTCCTTCCAACATTTGAGCTTTTACAGTCAAGCCCAGTTATCCATTCAAGTAATTCGTCACTTGTCTCCCTTCCTACCCTACCTCCTTCCTGCTAAAATTGGTAATGAAGTCACATAGAAAACCTGTAAAGGCACAAATTGAATTTGTTAGTTCAAGCTGCAATCAGATCCCCAGCTGGCAGAGAAGAGGCTGGAGAGGGGTAGCAGGGAAAAAAAAAGTTAGTGGAAGCAGAAGTGAGCTTAGAGGATTTTGGGAGTGGTGGGGGAAGGAGCGGAAAGAGAAACTGATGAGTTTCATCACAGTTAAGAGTACAAGCTTGTTTTAGGAACTATTCCAAAATGACAGTAAAAACATACTAATATTTAGCACAGATTAGAGTAGTGCTGGTACAGCACAGCAGGTCAGGCAGCATCTGAGGAGCAAGAAAAATCGACATTCCTGATGAAGGGCTCCTGCCCGAAGTGTTGATTTTCCTGCTCCTCAGATGCTGCCTGATCTGCTGTGCTTTTCCAGCACCACTCTAATCTAGACTCTGATCTCCAGCATCTGCAGTCCTCACTTTTGCCTAATATTTAGCACAACAGATCCCATAAACATTAAAATCACTCTAATCTTGGATTCTATTTCCATTAAAAAAAAATGAAGTCTTTAGATCAACATTGCACAATATGTTATATAACCAATTTACAATGCAAGGTCTCTTGCGCAAGAAAAATAGCCAAAATCTGGCAACAAGTGGTGTTCCACAGGGAACAGTGCTAGGACTTGTTTATCTTATGGACTTTTGCAGATCTCACCGATTGGCAGAGATTCACATAGTGAGGAGTGTTGAAAGATAGAGCAGGATATAGATTGTAGATTTTGGCATAAAACTGTCAGGGACTGTTTAATCTGAAGGAATGTGAATTGGTGCCTTTTGGAAGATCAAATTCATGTGCAAATTATACAATAAGTGGCAGAACCCTGAGCAGCATTGACAGAAGGATCTAGGTGTACAGTTTCAGATCCCTGAAAAAAATTGCCACACAGTGGAGGTGATGGTCAAGAAGACATACAGCACGATTGGCTTCATTAGTCAGGACATCAAATATAAAAGTTATATCGCAGCTGTATAAAAAAGAAACTTTAGTTCGGCCACATTTGGAATATTGCATGCAGTTCTAGTTGCCTCACTACCAGAGGGTCATGGATGCTTTGGAAAGGGTACAGAGAAGGTTTACCAGGATGTTGCCTGATCTGAAGGGTTTTAGTTATGAGGAGAGGTTGATAAATGCAGATTATTTTCACTGGAAAGGTCGAGACTGAGGGGCAACCTGAGAGCTCTACAAAATTATGAGAGGCACACAGATCACAGATAGTCAGAGGCTTTTTTCTGCAGGGTGGAAAGGAAAACCATAAGGTTGCAAACATTCAAGGGAGGTGGGTGGGGGGGGGGGGGGAGGGGGGGGGGGGGGTGGTGGCAGGAGTTTTAGGGGAGAAGTATAAGGAAAACTTTTCACAGAATGATGGGTGCCTGGAACATAGCCAATGGAGTTGGTGGAAATAGGCACATTAGTAAATGTTTAAAGCATATCGTCATAGATACATGAACAGGAGGTCAACAAAGGGATAAAAACTTCTTATGGGCAATAAGTATTGGGTCTAAGTAAGGATTAGGAATTGGCATAGGATTTGTGGGCTGAAGAATTTGATCTTGTGCTGTATGGATATATTGTATTCTATTTTTAAAAACAACCATTGACCTAACACTTGCCCTTTGCACAAAAAGAAACTTTGTTTAAAGAAATCCAAGATCACGACAATAGACTAAATAAAACAGGAGTGGATAATCCATTCCAAATATTAAAAAGAAAAAGTCTATTCCTTAAAGTGCCAACAGCAACTCACTGACATTCAAACCTACCAAAACGCCAAAGAGAAAATCTAACTTTCTCAGAGGCCAATATTCTGAAAATCACCGTAAAAGCCATAACATTACTGACAATAATGAATTTTGACATCATTCAGCTGTAAGTATGCTCTTAGAGATATGGATCAACCAATAACCACATTCTCAATTTCCAAGAAACAAAGCCACTCTCCATCTTCAAGTTTCTTTGGTGTCACGCACATTTCAACTCTCACCTGTCAACATCAAATCCAGGGTTGTATCTGACAGCTGACATCTTGTGCTCATTCATTTCCTGTTTGATGTTTCCACAATCAACACCCTAAGCATAAAAATAGCAGAGTTAAAGAAAAACCCATGACAAAAAAAATTGGAAATACAATACAAGTCTGCAAAGACCAACATTCTGTTTGAAAAACCTCATCTGATCTCATTAGCAATTTTTCAATTTGTTTCAACTCGCTGTGTTTTTTTTTGCATCCCTTCACACAATAACTAGTTTGTTTTTGGAATTACAGCACAAAAAAAAAGTACACTGCACTCAATACTAAATTAAAAATCCAGTATCACACAAAGTAATGGTACTGGGTGTTTTAAGGATCTGAAAGTTGATTAGCTATTTTATTGTAATAACTGCACATTTTAAATGGAAATATAAACCAAAATACAGAAGTTTTCATTACTGAGACATTTACAGTACAGAAGGCAGCCATTCAACCCATCAAGTCTGTGGTCAGCTAAAGATCTGACTCCATTAATCCACTGACTAATCCATAGTCTAAAGGCAATGTTCATTATCTAATGAGTGTTTATGTTGAGTGTTCAGGCAGTGAGTTCCAGACTTCCACCACTGAAATAATTTTTGTTCCATAACCTTTTACATCTTACCTTAAAAATCTACACTCCCTAGTTACTGGTGCTTCTACTAACTGAATGTATGCCCTTTCTAAAACAAGAAAAAACTAATAACCACTAGCAATAAAGCTAGCTATGTATTCAATTGAGTATTTACAAGCAAAGCTATTATGAACAACACAAACCAAAAAAAGGTGAGGGTGGGGGGTGGGGGCAGGGAAGACTAAATTGAAATGGAGTTGAGGGGCAAATAAAGCACCATATCCCCTGTGGTGCCCATCTCGCTTTAAAGGCATTGCCAGCACAGATAGTGTGATCTTTCTCCAATGACATCTGGGCACAAACATGACCACAGAAGAGGGGTAGACAATCAACAGATGATACCCCCCCCCCCCCCCCCCGCTTACAGCCCACTGCCTAGACGCATTAATAATCAACCTGGCCAGACCCATGAGGTCCTTCAGCCTACAGCCCCCGTACCAGGTGCTCAAAGATCAGGAGCATGAGGTTGAAGTGCAACCAACAACCTAACAGAAGGCATCGTGGGTTACTAAAAAGGGAGGGCAAATGCTCACAACCAACCAAAATAAACAGCTGGATTGGGATTCTGTGATCCTTCACAGTCTGCAGTTATAAGGGATTGCTGTGTGCTACACCCTCCCTCCCAGATCCCCACATAAAGCACCCTTCATTACGTTTTGGCTGCAAAGCAGCAAATTTGTATCTCAAATCTGCCTCACGCTTCATTGTTCCAAGGAAAGCAATCCCAGCCTATCCAAACTATTCCTCATATCACACCCTCCAACCCAGGCAGCATCCTAATAAGTCTCCTCTAGACCATCTCTACTGCAATCACATCCTTCCCAGGAGATAGGATCAGAACTGAAGCTCTGGCAGAACCACTATTTTATACAGTTTAATACAATCGCTCTACTCTTATTCCAAACCTCAGCTGACAAAGGCACATATCCCACATGCTTCTTAACCACCTTATCAACCAGCCCTGCTACCTTCAAGCATCTATAGATATGCAAACAGTCTCTGATCTTCAGTACTTTCTGGAGGGCGACCACTCCCTTGAAACCCCTTGTCTTGTTCCCCCTCCCCAAATGCATGACCTCATTTTCCAGGTTGAATTCCATTGCCACTGATTCACCCAGCTGACTAATCAATTGATAACCTCCTCCATAACATTCCCTCTGCTGCTTAGCACAGAACTACAGGGAGGCTCAGTGCATGCGAATTGTAATGCCGGTGAACAGCTGGAGGTTACTACTATATGTGGATCTCAGACATTGTGTGGCAGAATGGAAAACAAATTAGAGGGAATGTTACTTATCATACTGCCAATCTCTCTCGTCTACAAACTTAAGTCATATGTCCCCCATGTCCCCACCACCTCAAAAGTTGGTGATGTTTTACTGACATCTAAAAAGCAGCAAGGGCCCCAGAACTAGCCCTGCAGAACCCCACCTTCATCAGACCTCAAGTCACTAAAATATAGTCACCTTCTGGGTCCAAAATTGGCTGGGAAGCAATGGCTAAATTTGGTATCCATGGGCATTTAAGTTTCTTGAACACAGACTTCCATGAAGAGAATGACATTTATCACAGACAGCTCATTCAGACTGCATCAAATGCATTACCCTCCAACAACCGCTCTCCACAAATCAATGCTAGCTACATTAACTCTTCTCTTTAAACGCAGATATTTTCACTCCCTCAATTTAACAACTTGCCCTACCACAGATTAGACAGAGTGGCGTTAATTTTCTGATCACAAATGGTTCAGAGTCTGGACAGGAGATTTCCAGTTATGCTCCAAGGTGGAGGGGTGGGGGAAAATGAATTGGCACCCATCTGTAATTCAACCAACTAGTTGGTTGCAACAAAGGTAATTTTTATTTATAAAAACCCTTCCCTTCACCTTGGCCCCAAAGGAATTTTTTCAGAGCAGCCAAACAAACTAGAACAAGAGAGTTAACAAATGTTGAGTTTATAAACTGCTAAAATGAGAGACGTGATAATAGAAACAAAGATTAGAAGCGTGAATGGAATAAAATCTCCGGCTTCAGCAAGTGAATGGCAGAACGCTCGCTGTCAAATTGAATGATTAGGTAGTGCTGACTTTGATAGAGACAATCATTTCAATACTCTTGACTAAATTAGCTAACAGGCTCCTGTCCTGTTACCTTTTTATCAAAGGCTTCACTAACATGCTTGGTTTATAGCACTCAAAGCCATAAAAAGTCTCTGCAGTGCAGGGGCATCTAATAGCTGTCCCCTTCACACCCTACTAGTCCACATAAGCACATCAGCCTAGAAACATACAGATCATGAAATGCAGTTGATAAAATAACTTTATGTAGAAATAGTCCCGAAAAGGTAAAACAGACATATTTGCTGTTGGAGACATAACCCACAGCCAATGGCTTGCTGAGAAGTCATTAGTCCGTCATCATCTTTATCCATAGGAGTTTAAAGTCAGGTTGGCTTCGAATTGCATCTCTCCATTCAAGGGGAGAATGTTTGAAATTCCCTGGCTCATATTCAGGCGTCACCTTCCAAAGATTTTTCCTTAGAGCTTCAGGAGACAGTGACTGAATTTATATCCAGTCTCATTAAATGTATCCACTGTGTGGTCTCGGATTACAAAATGTGATTTTAAAAATTCCATATGTCTGGATAAAGATCACTATTCCAGAAATACAGCGTCGCCAGTGTGTTTCCTACTTGAGTGTAATCATCATCGTGGCTAAGCTGAGATTTAAATACCAGAAAAAAGGACATTAAAACTTTTATTCATGAAAGAAACAAAGTGTGGATTTTTAAATAAACGGTAAAGTGAGCATTAGTGCTAAACAAAATGTTGCAGAATTAATAAATGGAAAACAAAAAAGGGCAGCAGGTGGACAGGTATTTTCTATCAGGTTTCACTATAGAGAGAATACAAGTAACATCCCTACCATGGCTATGATCAGGAAGGAATAAACCAGAAAATTACGCATTGCCAAGGAAGCAGTATTGAAAAACGTGGAGTTGCAAGCTGACAATCCTCAGATCCTGATTGATATCAGAGGGTCTCTAAATAGAAACTAGAGGAATGGAGTTGTGAGGATATTTTCCCTGGAGTACACAAGGCTGAGGGATGACTTCATAGACGTTTTATAAAATCACAAGCATAGATAAGGTGAATAGCCAAGTTCTTTTCCCCAAGGTAGGGGACTGCGAAACTAGAGGGCATTTTTTGAGAGGAGAAAGATTTACAGGGGACCTGAGGGACAACTTTTTCCATGCAGAGGATGGTGAATAAATGGAACAAACTGCAAGAGGAAGTGGTAGAGGCAAGTACAATTACAACATTTAAAAAGACATTTGGACAGGTATGTGGTTCGGAGAGGTTTAGAGATATGGACCAAATGAACAATTGAGACTAGTTCAGTTTGGAAACCTGCCCAGTATGGGCAAGTTGGGCAGAATGGTCAGTTTTGTACTGTATGCCCAACAAGTGAGTTCGCTGATCTATTGGCTTCAGTTTCCCAAAGTGACCCAATGAGGTTCAAATAAAAATGGAAAAAAAAAAATTGTAAAAATAACTCCCTTCCTCAAAAAGGCAGGCAAAGCCGGAAACAACATTCCAGTGAACTAACATCAAACCACATTGAAGGTGTTAAAAGCTATTACTAAAGACATTATAACAGGGCACTTAAAGGCCAAAAGGTAGTGAGGCAGTCATCATGGTTATGTAAAATCATCTTTATAAGTTAGAGGTCTTTGTAGTTTTAGGGTGTACAGTAATAAGCGATGTACTTGGATTTCCAGAAGGCATTCAATATGGTGCCACAAGGCTTGAAGAGAGGATTGACTTGCTAACAGAAATAAGCATAATAGGTCATTTTCTGGTTAGCAAGATTTAATGAGTCTGTGCCAGAGGGATTGTGCTGGGCCCTCATTTTACAATCCAAAATGACTTGGATGAAGGGACTGAAGGTATGACTGTAAAATTTGCTGATCATAAAAAGACAGGTTCAAAAGCAAGTTGTGCAGAGAACATAACTTAGCTATATCCCTGTGTAGCATCTTAGGTGATTGAGTAAAGACCCAACAGGGAGAGTATAATGTGGGAAAACATCAAAATGGCCATTAAGGGTCAGAAACACAAGAAAGAAGCACGTTAAAAAAAAAGGGAGGCGAGGTTGTAGAGCTCAGATGCAGAGGGATTAGATGACCTAGTGCAGAAATCACAAAGTTAGTGTGCAGGTACAGCAAGTAATTGTTAGAAACAAATAAAGAATTAGAACTTTTTTGCAAGGGGAATTGAACACAGTAGTTAGTTGACAGGCAATGGTGAGACCACATCTGGAGTTCAAAATTGTCCTTATTTAAGAAAGAAGGTAAATGCACTGAAAGCAGTTCAGAGAAGGGTTTCTGGAATGGGTGAATTGTCTTATGGAAAAGTTGGATAGGCTTAGAGTTTAAATAAGTAGAAACTTGATCAACTGAAACTAAGTGGCTGTGAGGTCTTGAAGGGGAAACCTGAAGAATGTGTTTCCTCAGAGGGGAACTAGAACTAGTGAATGTCCACTATTAAAAATAACAAAGGGACTGTTCATTAAGTCAGAAAAAAAGTGAAATATTTTCTCAAAGGACATTGCTTCTACCACCTTGCCAGAGTCCTTGAATATTTAAAGCAGAGCCACACAGTCTTGATAACAATGAGTTGAGAGATTCAGGGATTGGTAGCAATGTGGAGTAATCAGCCACAATCATATTGAATGGCAAAGTAAGCTCAAGGCATTAAGTGGCTTACACCTGCTACATATTCTGCCTTCTAACAACAAGATTACTGGAGGAAAGACCCCAAGTTACATTTCTATGACAGCAAACAGTAGCTTTTATCAAAATGTAGTTTCTTTTCAAAGAAAATAGTTCAATTGTAATTTTTGTACAACATTTAAAGAAATCTGTAAAACCCTGAACATTGTTTTAAAGCATTTTCATCAGAACCTCACATTTGGATAACAGAATAAGCTTAAAACATTACATGTTAAAACAAAATCATTCCCTAGCCAGAGGCACTGTTCAATAGGAACAATGCAAAGCAAAGTTCTATGGCCTGAGGGCATAACTATTGCTTTTGCATCAGTACATTAGCATGCAGAAGAATGATCCAGTTAGCATCCACAACACCACATGCAGCTTTTCAGATCATTTTACTCTGACAAAGAAAAAAATAATACTTTATTTGAAATGCAAGTGTTAAAATTGCATTTATCTCAAGAGCTGCAAAGAAGAATCTGCTACAAGATGAACAGGGTCTTTTTAAAAATAAAGAAAGAGTTTAATCTTTATATTTGTTATTCCCAGCCAAGTTATGGATTGTTTTTCAGCAAATATTCATGGGTATACCATCCCCTTCACTTGAATTAAAATAATTCACAGAAACAGGACTAATTTACTAAACAAAAAAAAATAGGAAAAAACAGCAGCTGTAAAAATCAGCTACAGTAAAGAAACAAGCATAGGATTCAGTACCTTACCTAATTTTAAGTATTTTCAGTAGTCCTGAGTTTCTGCTAATATTCAGCCAAAGCCACAAATTTCATAATCTTAAGTATAGAATCAATAAAGACTAGTCATAGTTATGCCAATGGGAAAAAGGAGAGAGTTGGATTTGTGAATGTATCAGCACTTTTAACAGGACAAAGGTTGGGAATAAAAACCGCATAACACTTATAAACCAGTCCTGTTTTTCTAAAGGACTGCAGACAGAGCAGTTTCTAAAAACTTCCTTTAACTTCTGCCTGGTCATGATTTTCTTTCAAGTTGACTTCCTCCCTATAGAGAAAGAATATCATTAGATACTTTATTATGGAAGTATTTTTTTTTTTAAAATGTGTAGTTTTAGTTGGTTTAGAAAGACTTCTCTTCACCCCCACCCAAGTTGAGAGAAATTTAAAAAACACTTTTTTCAATGGTTGAATTACTTACATTATGTGGTACAAAATTTATCTATTAACACATTAATACTTGACAAACAGCATTTCCTCACCAGAAACAGCAGCACAAGTTTTTAAAAGCCCTTTCCATCAATTCTGAATCAGTTGTGATAGAGGCAAACATAGGCACAGAAGTAGGCAGTCTTTATCAAATAGAGAATGGGGAAACGGAAGCGGAGCTTGAATCAAATGCGATGCTGTTGTAATTTACAACCTCACCCCAAATTACAGTCACTACTCTTCTCCATTAGTGTAATGCCCCAAGTGTTACTTTACAAAATTCAATATCAACTCCCTCCAGCTGGAAGAACACTCAAGCCCTGATAAACATCAACTTGCACATTTAAAAACAAATCCAAACTGGAGAATGAAAGTAAGACTTTAAAAAGCTCAGTTACCCATTTGTAGCAATTAAATTGTCATTTAAACCCATCACATGGAGTCAGCTTAACAATAAGGGTCATCATATTAACACCAGGCGATATGGTGGCTCAATGGATATCCCTGCTGCCTCACAGCACCAGGGTCGCAGGTTCAATTCCAGCCTTGGGCGACTGTCTGTATGGGTTTCCTCCGGGTGCTCCTGTTTCCTCCCACAGTCCAAAGATGTGCAGGTCAAGTGAACTGGCTATGCTAAATTGTCCAGTGTCAGGTGCATTAGTCAGAGGGAAATGGGTCTGGGTGGGTTACTCCTCAGAGGGTTGGTATGGACTGGTAGGGCTGAAGGGCCTGTTTCCACACTATAGGGAATCTAATCTAAGACAGTAGAGGTATTTTCTGGAGGGTGAGAATCTTTGAAACATTGAATATTTTTGAGGCAGAAGCCACAAGATTCTTGACTAACAAAAGATTATCTGGAGTAAGCAGAATGATTTAACAGAGGCCAAAATCAAATCAAACATTCTTATTTAATAAAAAAGTAGACTTGAGGGAATGAGTAGCAAATTCCAGCCCTAATTTGTATGTTCATTAAACCTAATGTTATCAATTTGATTTGTTTTTAAACTCAATAGCATGGAGATAGCAAAGACAAAAAAGTGATAACACTTTAATGCAAACACCAAAGTGGGATCTGTGCCACAAGTGCCAGCCAATGACCTTCAAGAGAATCTAATAGTTGTCCCTTGACATTCAATAGTGTTACCATCACAGAATTCCCACTATCAACATCCTAAGGGTTACTATTGACCAAAAGCCATACAAGTAGCATGTTTATAAGAGCAGGTCAGATTAGAAATCCTGTCGTGAGTAACTCACCTCCTGACTCCAAAGCCTGTCCATCCATCTACAAGACAAATTCATGACTTGTGATGGAATACTTTCCACTTGCCTAGGTGAGTGGACTCCAAGAACACTCAAAGCTTGATACCATCCAGGACAGAGTAGCCCATTTAATTGGCACCACATCCACCACCACTCAGTAGCAGCAGTGCATACAGCACTGCAGAAATTCAGCAACTTTTCCCAAGTTGTACCTTCCAAACCCATAAACCACCAAGAAGCACAAGGGCAGAATGATGGAAACACCACCTGTAAATTCCCCCACAAATATATCAGGAGAAAGTGAGGACTGCAGATGCTGGAGATCAGAGTCGAGAGGGTGGTGCTGGAAAAGCACAGGTCAGGCAGCATCCAAGGAACAGGAGAATCGACGTTTCGGGCATAAGCCCTCATCGGGAATGAGAATTCCTGATGAAGGGCTAATGCCCAAAATGTCGATTCTCTTGCTCCTTGGATGTTGCCTGACCTGCTGTGCTTTTCTAGCGCCACACAACTCAGAAATGCATCGCCATCCTTCAATACCACTGCATCAGTCCTACCTACAGCACAGGGGCTGCAGCAGCTTCCCATCACCTTTTCCAGGGCATTTTAGGGAGAGACATACACCCTATGAATGTATTTAAAAATCCCAATTCTTTGAACCATTAGAGTCCTCACCATGCATACAGTTCAACATTTCCATTGGGGATTTATAAGGGAGATAGTATCATTGAAAAAAGGCGGTTGATATTTTAAACTGCAGTCTGTAGCTGACGTCTGATAGCATGAGATTCTTATTTCCAGAGATATGATGATTTGGCAATGGACATACATTAGTTGAAGGCTTCCTTATCGTGGAGAATACGCCAATTGGCAGTTTCTTTTCTTTTATTGCCCCTCCCACTCGTCCTAGATCAGCCCAAATCCCAACACTTTTGCTGATCGTGTAACGGTCGGTGGGTGAATGGAAAAGTGTATGTTCCCATTATTACTCGAAGACAAACAAACCTTCTTAAAAAAGTCACAGATAGTTCCTGGATTAAAACAAAGTTTGGTTTAACAGGGACGTTCATTTTAAAAAAAACTGTCGACAGGGGATAGGGATATCGCTGCAAACAGCACTTCCCCCTTAAAAGATGAACACGGGGGGAAATTTGTTTCTCACTTCCCTTCAATTAAACCACGAGAGGGAAAAGACCCACACAGTATTCTTACCTTCCAACTAGCCCACAACACTTTCAGCCGTGCAATATTGCCTATTTGTTTGTAATGTTCCATTTTAGTGCACTCATCGCTTTTGTCGAATCCATCCTTAGTCAGTCCCCCTTTCTTCGGGTCCATGGAAGGCTTGTTCTTAAAAAGAAAGTTGGATACCAGAGGGTAAGGGAGAACAGAGCACTTAATGGGAAAACAAAAGCTGCATTGACATAAGGTTGTAATGTTCCATAAGGTGCTGGTCAATCCATACATAACATAAACTCATCTCCACAGGCGCAGTTGGAACTGAACTGAATTGAATTAGACCCAAGAAGGGCTGCGGTAGAAACAAAGAACAAACTTATCGGTTACAATGTTACGTGGGGCAAAAGTTTAAACAGGATCTAGTAGACTTCTCGGCATAGGCTACGAAACTAAAACTAATAAGCCGTACATAGTTCAATAATGAGAACACCAGTATAAGCTCGTACGTCCCCGAGGTATCGGCTGCGGGTAAGAGGTGAATTATTGAGGCCCACCACGATTGGTTTATTTTTCAATACCTCAAGGCCCTATTTGTTACCAGTTTATAAGACATCTTTTGTAAAATTTTGCATGAATTTTTTAAAAAAGTCACACGCTACTTACTGCTGAAATTGTGCTTGACAACAAAAAAATTCAGCAATTGGTTTAATTGCATGAAAGTTTTCCAACCAACAAACCTATAACATGATGAGAATTTATACTACAGGTGGACGAGATGCTGATTGGTGGGCAACTCCACTTTCATTGGTTGAGGTATTGCCATGGAGAAAGCAAAATAGTCGGCTCCTCAAATGCCCAGGTTTTCAAAAAGTCACAAGGCTTGAACTTACTTTGATTGTTTGCAGAGAAAGGTATGGATAAATGTGTTTCAATGAATAACTTTGAGTTTGACTGATTGTTCTGAATTGGGTGGTAGCATTCAGGATTGTTCAGCAAGTGTTGCCAAATTGCAGAATCACAGCTAACAATTGATGTCTTTAATTTTTGGTATTACAAGTCGAGATGATTGTGTACAGTCTGTAACTGCCTATCATGACCAAATGAAAGAGCTTGCTGTCTGATTCAGTCAGGCAATCATTGCGCTAATGTACCTGGCACCACATTGCCACCGGCCTTTGACCTATGTATAATCCACAATGAACAATGATTGGATCAGAATAGCCATTGTCAGTCAGATAGTGGTAATATATTCTATTTTCTGTGTCAAGCTTGCAATGTAAGCAAGTGGCCAGCACCTTATTTACAACATTACTAATAAGTCCAATTTTATAACATAAGGAGCTGTCGAAATCTCAATATATCTATTGACTGGTGACTGTGGGCTAGTGGAAGACTGCAACAGAGAGTCCATTATGGAATTTCTCATTTACCACATTAAGGAAAGGGAGCATATTAGACTGCACCATTTCAAAAGTGAATTTGAACTTAGATGGAGTATGTTGCTTTGTGTAAGAAAAGGCTTGCACATATTTGCAGTTTCAAAGATTGCAAAGATTTCATTGTATAATCATGAATGACATAGGAATGTAGGGATAATTCTATCAAAAATGCATTTCTAATGGAAATTGATATTCAAAGTTTGTGAGAAGATTTGTAGCTCGGGTGCTCGTTGCTGTGGTTCTGTTCATCGAGCTGGAAGTTTTTGTTGCAAACGTTTCGTCCCCTGTCTAGGTGACATCCTCAGTGCTTGGGAGCCTCCTGTGAAGCGCTTCTGTGGTGTTTCCTCCGGCATTTATAGTGGCCTGCCCCTGCTGCTTCCGGTTGTCAGTTTCAGCTGTCCACTGTAGTGGCCGGTATATTGGGTCCAGGTCAATGTGTTTGTTGATGGAGTTGTGGATGAGTGACATTCTTCTAGGAATTCCCTGGCTGTTCTCTGTCTGGCTTGCCCTATGATAGTAGTGTTGTCCCAGTCGAATTCATGTTGCTTGTCGTCTGAATTTGACTGGGACAACATTTCCCAAACACATGTTTCTGTGATTGGTTTGTGTGGGGTCCAATGTGACTGGGACAACACTACCATTATAGGGCAAGCGAAACAGAGAACAGCCAGGGAATTCCTAGAAGCTTGGCACTCATCCACAAACTCCATCAACAAACACATAGACCTGGATCCAATATACCGGCCACTACAGCGGACAGCTGAAACTGACAACCGGAAGCGGCAGGGACAGGCCACTATAAATGCCGGAGGAAACACCACAGAAGCACTTCACAGAAGGCTCCCAAGCACTGAGGATGTCACCTAGACAGGGGACGAAACGTTTGCAACAAAAGCTTCCAGCTTGGCAAACAGAACCACAGGAAATTGACATTTTAGCAAGTATTGGAGCTACAGGTCATCCCACATCTCCACCAACTACCTGACATATATAATGTCACCAAAACTAAACTCAACTGTGCAAATTGCAATATTCATAATTTTAGAGAATTTGGATTCAGAAAACGATAATGTATTTTTATTGCTGTGATTCTGTCATTCTGGTAAATGTCAATGTTATGTCTAGACTTTACAAAGTTGAAGAAATCCTTCCCTGTGTCAGTGGAAAACATACAAAAAGGTGGCTGTTAGTAATTCATTGAACCAAATGACCAGAACTGATAATTGATTTTTAAAAAAGCAAATAGGATATCACTTCATGTGTTTTCTACAGCCCAAGTTGTGCGTGGATGTAGCCACAGGGATAAACCTATCTCAAATTCTTAGAAATGCTTTTGAAACTGTGGAGTCACTCTTGGCAGCAAATCCAATAGATACAAATTTGGGACCATCACCAACAACAGGATGCATTTTGTTAACATAATCACAATTCTTTAGAATTACCACACCAATCCAGTTTTCCCTAAAACCTCACAATACCATGAAGCATTCACATTGTGTATCGAAAGCGACTCCTTGTCTATATGCTTATTTGACATTGCTCCACAATATAAGGAATACAAATGGAACTGAGCATGAGCCAATCAGTCCCATTTTGGATATTATGGTGGAAGGAAGGCCATTGAGGAAGCAACTGAAGATGACAGATTTGATAGGCTGACCCAATTTTACATTTCATTGGAGAGTGCAATGGGTCGGGGTATCAAAACTGTGTTTAACCTGATCCCATCGGCTTCCTGCCAGAGTTATGTCAAATTTACTCCTAAGTGAATGCTGAATTTTCCAAAGATGTTGATTTCATCACTTGTTTTAAAAAAATGTTTTGTTTGGCAGAATTGAGAAGTTATTTTGAAAAATGATTATGAATTTCTCATACTTGGAGATTCCATTTGTAACTATAGTTAACTTAATGTTTTCTATCTTTAAATTTTAACTTTTGATATTCATTACAAAATATCAGTTGGTAAATTCCTGATCTGTATAGTAATATCCATCCTTGCATACTTTCATTAAACAATGTAGGAAAGTTATGTGATTGTTAGCCAGTGGGGTTTGAGGAAAAAAAATTAAAATAGTTAAGACTGCAATGATCAATTTAGTTACCAGACCTCGGTTACTATTCTATTCCTCATGGTAGAGCATATTTCAATCCGTACTCTCCATTTGGGAAATCAAATGGATGAAGATGAGGCAAAATTGTATTATTTTATCATAATCCCTTATTAGGATCTAAATTAGCTCACGGCCATGGGAATGGTTTGCATTATCTCTGGGCTCTAATGGAGAATGCAAACTGGCAGAAATAATATTGTTGATGTTTTCATGACCTAGTTTCAAATTAAAATCATGTTTCCACCAGATGTATACTTAGAGAAAAGTTAGTATCTAATTGTGATCATGATATATATTTTTGTATATATAACACTTATGTGCGTGCATACATCAACAAGGAAATTTGCATTTTATGCAATTTCCATACTAATTTAGTATGGTCATTGTGTGGTATAAACTCTGATTTATACATACTATTCTTAAGATTGGGTTTTACATTTTGAGTTAGTAACATATGGATTTTCTATGTGTCTGAAATTGTTAATTAACTTGTAAGTATTTCTAAAACTATGGTTATTTCTTTTAAAACATTTTTTGAAGGCTACTTTGGCAGTCGATTGAGTTTCTGTTTACTTTGGGATTTTATGATTTGGCAAGGTAAACAATTGTACCTCAAGGTTTTTGTTAGAAATTTCTGGACTGGGAGTTTATTTTTAAAGCATTTAGACAACATCCATAATAGAGAAAGATAAAGACTTTTCATTCAGTTTTACATCGTTTCAGGGAGTTCTGTGAAATTCTTGCATTGAGATGCACTGAGTGCTCCTGAGACAGGGAGAATATAGTAAGGCAAATAGTAACATGAAATGGGAAATTAGTGATAACTCTAGACCACAAGTGTTGGGATAAAACCAGAACAGGAATTGAACCTGAGTCTTTTTAAACTCAGGTGTATGATAATTCTAGGAATAAGCAGTCAGAGGTTTTAGTGTAAGAGTATTGAGGTATTCGAGTATAGAGTAATCTATCGAGGTGTTTGAGTAAGAGTTTTTGGTATTACTACTGTGCAATGTTTTCTGTTGGGTAATATGCAAGGGATTTTCTTTACCTTGTAAAAGTATTTTGGAATGATTGGAATTACACTTTTATTTTGTGTTTAAAATTTTCTGATTTTGTAACTAAGTAGATCAGCTTATTCTATGTATATTAATATACAATATATTATATTCAATTACTAAATGCCTGTTTTATTACTAAGGCAAAATGTGTAGTATTGCATGTTACTGTTTCAATGACAGAGACTGCCTTGTTAAAACCAAAACAAAACAAAATGTGATCTATCAAGCCGGATTTTGATCTGATATCTGATAGAAGTTTATAAGGTTGTGAATAGCATGGATAGAGTGGAAAGTGTGAGGCTTCTTCCCAGGGTGGAGGGGTCAATTACTATGGGACACAGGTTCAAAGTGCAGGGGGAAGTTTAAGAGAAATGTGCAAGGCAAGCTTTTCACACAAAGGGTGGTAAGTGCCAGGAACGTGCTGCCAGAGGAGGTGGTGGAAGCAAACTCAGTAGCAACATTCAAGAGGAACCTGAATGATACATGAATAGGAAAGGAATAGATAGATACAGATCCTTTAAGTGAAGACAGTTTTAGTGTGGAAGGGCAAAATGTGCCATTGCAGACTTGGATGGTCAAAAGGCCTGTTCCTGCGCTGTATCATTCATTGTTATTCTCTGCTCTTTGTTCTTTGTCCAGTAATAACGTCAGCTGGAATCATAACATTTTCCACTGTGTAGATGTTATTTAAATAGATCCATAAGGGATGATGGTACAGTGTATTTTCATTCTCACCTATCGGCAAATTGTGTATCTAATGTTTGCTCTTACCCCAGTCAAAAATGTGCTGTTACAGCTGACAATTTGGAACTGAAGTATAATCATTTAGCCCAGCTGCTGAGACCACTTAACACGGCTTTGAAATGTAATAACATGGAAGAAATTGCAAATTTTCCAATATGTATTGTTACTACCCGTGCGTTCCTTTCAAATGACTAAATGGGTGTCGAGCCAAGATTACTATGCACCTCTCTCTATTTAAAATGTGCAAGTCTAATCTTCATAAAGTTGTACATCTGTGAACATGGACATTTTCACAAGAGATTAAAATGTGCTTTCACTTGTCAAAATATTGCAAATGGAGAAAATTTTATCACTTTGGCAGAATAAACAGAAGATCTCCATTGCTGCAATGTGATGAAATAGTTTCCTCAGGGACCTTGATATAAACCATCTGGTTTCTTACACACAGTAATATCAACAATTTTTTAGTGCCATTCTTATTCGTGTAAGCCTTCGAACACAGACTGCACTGTGAGAATACTTTATGAGATATTACCATAGTTCAGGTGAGTTTTGTTCTCCATCTTGTTTATCACTGTAAAAATGTAATTAATCAGGCTAAGTTTGAAGTCATGCCAAATGTATAAAAATGCTAAGTGCTTTCTTAATTTACCATTTGCTTTTCAAGTATTTGTTTGCATTTTGGTGTCATATATATTGCAAAACATTATGATTTGACTTTTAAGGTATCAATAGTTATTTTAAATGAAGAAACAAATCTGTTAAAAGTGAATCTGTCAAAAAGACAAGCCAAACAAGTCTTTTGTACTAACATAATAGATTGAATCTTTGTTTTTTTTGTTTTCTAAATGCACTGAGACTTTCAGAGGGATTTTAACTGTGAGGCCTAGCAAGAATTTTCACCTTATCTTAATAAAATAGTCACATTAACTATCTAGTCCACCCTGACAGAGTTCCTCCCTTCTGATTCTGGCCCCATCTAACCACACACTGTTCCCAGAATAACTCGTCACTCAATGGACAGTTGTCGGAAAGCCAGCAATCCCTGTGCCAAAGCCATCTTTCAAAGCCTGCTGCACTCCCAGGCAAGTGTTGGCAGCCTAGCATTACCCATCACCAGTAATGTAATGGCACAGCTGCCACAAAGCCAATTGCTGCCCACAGCACCTAGCTAGCATGACTAACTCTTCCTCACACATGCAACTCCTTTCTCACAGCTGAGTCACTGTTTAACTACAATGTCACACATCAGACCTCTCCTTAGATATGTCTCCTCTACCCACCCTCAACGAGTTCCAGTCACTGTGGGCAGACCGGACCTGACTGACAACCTATTCCAGTAGATGTTAGCTGGAATGTCCACAGGTGACCTGCATCTTGTCATTTTCTAGTAGGGGAACATCATATACAGACAAGATTAGAAGATTAGAATCCCTACAATATGGATACAGGCCCTTCGGCCAACAAGTCCACACCGACCCTCCAAAGAGCAACCCACCCTACACTTACTCCTGACTAATGAACCTGACACTATGGGCAATTTAGCATGGCCAATTCACCTGACCTGCACATCTTCGAATGTGGGAGGAAACCGGAGCACCCAGAGGAAACCCACGAAGACACGGGGAGAATGTGCAAGCTCCACACAGTCGTCCAAGGCTGGAATTGAACCCGGGTCCCTGGTGCTGTGAGGCAGCAGTGCTAACCACTGAGCCACCACGCCAACCGGCACTATTCCAACAAGCAATCGGACAAATCCAAATATAATCCTATGTTGACAGCCAGATAAAGGGGACACAAAGTATACACATCCAGGATGCAGTTCAGTCCCACAGTGCAGACCAAATGTTAGCATCTTAACCATGACAATCCGTGATGGTCTCCTTCACCCAGCTAACATCTACTGGAATAGGGTGTCAGTCAGGTCCCGTCTGCCTTATAGCACCCAATGCAGCTGCTAAATTCTGTCATTCACAAAGCAAACTTCCTTCAGTTCAATGACATTGTCATAGTGTCATAGAGATGTACAGCATGGAAACAGACCCTTTGGTCCAACCCATCCATGTCGACCAGATATCCCAACCCAATCTAGTCCCACCTGCCAGCACCTGGCTCATATCCCTCCAAACCCTTCCTATTCATATACCCATCCAAATGCCTCTTAAATGTTGCAATTGTACCAGCCTCCACCACATCCTCTAGCAGCACATTCCATACACGTACCACCCTCTGCGTGAAAAAGTTGCCCCTTAGGGTCTCTTTTATATCTTTCCCCTCTCACCCTAAATCTATGCCCTCTAGTTCTGGAATCCTTGATCCCAGGGAAAAGACTTTGTCTATTTATCCTAGCCATGCCCCTCATAATTTTGTAAACCTCTATAAGGTCACCCCTCAGCCTCCGACGCTCCAGGGAAAACAGCCACAGCCTGTTCAGCCTCTCCCTGTAGCTCAGATCCTCCAACCCTGGCAACATCAGATGGGGTGGCACAGTGGTTAGCACTGCTGCCTCACAACGCCAGAGACCCAGGTTCAATTCCCGCCTCAGGCGACTGACTGTGTGGAGTTTGCACATTCTCCCCGTGTCTGCGTGGGTTTCCTCCGGGTGCTCCGGTTTCCTCCCACAGTCCAAAGATGTGCAGGTCAGGTGACTGGCAACATCCTTGCAAGTCTTTTCTGAACCCTTTCATGTTTCACAACATCTTTCCAATAAAAAAAGAGACCAGAATTGCACGCAATATTCCAACAGTGGCTTAACCAATGTCCTTACAGCCGCAACATGACCTCCCAACTCCTGTACTCAATACTCTGACCAATAAAGGAAAGCATAACAAACACCATCTTCACTATCCTATTTACCTGCGACTCCCCTTTCAAGGAGCTATGAACCTGCACTCCAAGGTCTCTCTATTCTGCTAAGATTTGCTTTCCCAAAATGCTGTATCTCGCATTTATCTGAATTAAACTCCATCTGCCACTTCTCAGCTCATTGGCCCATCTGGTCCAGATCCTGTTGTAATCGGAGGTAACCCTCTTCACTGTCCACTATATCTCCAATTTTGGTGTCATCTGCAAACTTACTAACTGTACCTCTTATGCTCGCATCCAAATAATTTATGTAAATGACAAAATGTAGAGGGCCCAGCACCAATCCTTGTGGCACTCCACTGGTCACAGGCCTCCAGTCTGAAAAACAACCCTCCACCACAACCCTCTGTCTTCTACCTTTGTGAGCCAGTTCTGTATCCAAATGGCTAGTTCTCCCTGTATTCCATGAGATCTAACCTTGCTAATCAGTCTCCCATGGGAAACCTTGTCGGACGCCTTACTGAAGTCCATATAGATCACATCTACTGCTCTGCCCTCAATAATCTTCGTTGTTACTTCTTCAGAAAACTCAATCAAGTTTGTGAGACATGATTTCCCACGCACAAAGCATGTTGACTACCCCGAACCAGTCCTTGCCTTTCCAAATACATGTACATCCTGTCCGTCTTGATTCCCTCCAAAAACTTGCATACCACCGAGGTCAGGCTCACCGGTCTATAGTTCCCTGGCTTGTCTTTACCGCCCTTCTTAAACAGTCCTTCTCCTTGGATGACTGTTCCCATTTCCTTGATTCCTTCAGCATCTACCACACACCAACTGTGCAGGGTTGTGCAGCACACTATGTCCAGTATATAACTGAGAGCTCATCTAGACCACTCAGGCTATGGAAACCCAGTTTACACTGCAGTACTGCCGTAGTATCTGCACCAACTTGGGGAAGGTGCCTCAACAGCTGAGTGTCTAACACATCACATCAAAAAGGGAGTGGCTGCTGTACTCTGACCTCTTTCCCATCCCAGATCCGTCTCAACTATTCCACTTCCGATTGCATTTATACAACAATGTTAATCCCTGTCCCACAGCACCTCAGAAACTCCACAGGTGATGGAGTGCTTTTGGGCAGCATTTGCTTCCTTTTAAATTATTGTTGATAATTCCTGCAGCACTGAGATGACAATGATAGTTTATCTGGCACCAATGGTTTGGTGCAATCAGCCTTTGCCCTGTACTTTATGCAGCAGCATGTTCACTCTGCATGCACTGCATATATGCAAAGAAATGTTTACAAACACATGTGTTGTGCATTTGCCCCTTCAACATCCTCATGTACAGGAGCAATGGATCTTATGATTCCACCCATCAAAGTGGTATTCACTCCACTCATCTTGGGCTTGTCACAGCCATTTTCCAGTTGCATTTTAGCTCTTGAGAATGGGAAGTGGGGAAGGTAACTCAACTTGTTGTGAACACAGTCAGCATCATCAGGCTCTGTCTAGTCACCAGGCACACACTGCAATCAGACTTCTCATCTGATTCTGCCACAGATTTCACCGTCTCGCTCAGACCTCTATAAGATTCTGACCATTATTACAAAACAGTGCATTTTAGGAGTTCTGTTGTCACTGGGTTGCCTGTTCAACAGCTGAATGGTGATACATCTTGTACCCCATACGTTCAACTCGACCATCTATAAAGTAGCTGTGAAACTTCTGTCATTGTGAATTGAGAATGAAATGATGCACTTTTAACTTTGTTTAATTGTTGGCTTTTCATAGCAGAATATGTTCCCTAGTCAAATCATTACATCTTCAATATTGCCAGCTCAGATGTTCAAGTAAATTTACTTTATCAACAGGCTGTAGTGTACTTTCCACTGAACCCCTGTCAACACTGCTAAGGCAGGATTTGTTCATCTGTTGTGATTGCTTGATAATGGATACCTGAAGGATAGAACTGAATAAATTAAGTTTTTCCAACAATCGAGCAGCTTCACAGACACTCTAGTGCACCTTGCACATTCCTGCTAGAGTATTGGTGGCAAAGGGAGTGGCTATTAGTGGATGTGATACCAATCAAGTGGGCTCTTTGTCCTGGGTGGTGTCAAGCTTCTTGAGTGTTGTTGGAGCGGCACCCATCCAGGCAAGTCAGGGAATATTCCATTACACTCCTGACTTGTGCTTTGCAGATGGATATGTTTTGGGGAGTCAAGAGGTGAGTTATCTGCTGCAATACTCTTAGCTTCTAATCTGCTCCTGTTGCCAATATATTTATATGGTAAGTCAAGTTCAGTTTCTGATGAATGGTGACCCTGAGGATGTTGACCATGGGGCATTCAGTATGGTAACGCGATTGAATGTCAAGGGATGATGGCTATATTCTCTGTTGCTGGTCATTGCCTGGTATTTGTGTGGTTCAAATGTTACTTGCCACCTTCAACCCAAGCCTGGATATTGTCCAGGCCTCGCTGCATTTGGACACTGACTGCTTCAGAATCTGAGGAGTTGTGAATGTTGCCAAGCATTGTGTAATCTTCAACGAACATTCCCACTTCTGACCTTATGATGAAGGGATGGTCATTGATGAAGCAACTAAAGGTAATTGAGCTTAGAATGGTCCCATAAAGAATTCATGCAGTGGTAAATAACATCTGAGGCACATAAGTGTCAAACAATGATAATTTCCAAGCAATAATTGATAAAAAGCTGAACTGAACAAGTCATATTAATGGCTGGGTAAGTATTGGGAATTCTGCGTTGAGCAATTCACCATTTATCTCCCCAATAATTGCCCACCATCAACAGCACACAAATTAGGAGTGGGATAAAATATTCTCCACTTGCCTTGATGGGTGTTGTTCCAGCAATACTGGGGAAAGTTGACAATCCCTCAGGCCAAAGCAGCCTGCTGATTGACATCCTGTCTGCCACCATAGATATTCATTCCCTTCACCATCTATGCACAGTTGCAGCAATGTGTATCATTCATAAGATGCACTGCAGCAACTCATAATGGCTCATTCAATGGCACCTCCCAAACCTGTGACCTCTACCATCTAGAAAAAGAAAGGCAGCCAGTACATGGAAACACCACCACCTGCAAGCTCTCTCCAACTCACACATCACCCTAACTTGGAAATATATCACCATTCCTTCACTATCCTTGGATCTCACTCCCAGAAGTGTGAGTGTGCCTAAATGCATGGAATGTAACAGTTCAATAAATCAGCTCACCACCCTCCCCAAAGCAATAAGGAATTGGCAATAAATAGAACATAGAACAATACAGCACAGAACAGGCCCTTTGGCCCACGATGTTGTGCCGAACATTTGTCCTAGCTTAAGCACCCATCCATGTACCTATCCAATTGCCACTTAAAG
>NC_057715.1:93463515-93485961 GCF_004010195.1 Chiloscyllium plagiosum
GGTAAATCTTCTTTGCACCCTCTCCAAAGCTTCCACATCTTTCCTAAAGTGAGGCGACCAGAACGGCACACAGTACTCCAAATGTGGCCAAACCAAAGTCCTGTACAGTTGCAACATCACTTCACGACTCTTGAATTCAATCCCTCTGCTAATGAACGCTAATACACCATAGGCCTTCTTACAAGCTCTATCCACCTGAGTTCAAAGACCTATGAACATAGACTCCAAGATCCCTCTGTTCCTCCACCTCACTAAGAACCCTACCGTTAACCCTGTATTCCGCATTCTTATTTGTCTTTCCAAAATGGACAACCTCACACTTGGCGGGGTTGAACTCCATCTGCCACTCCTCAGCCCAGCTCTGCATCATATCCAAGTCCCTTTGCAGCCGATAAGAGCCCTCCTCACTATCCACAACTCCACCAAATATTGGTCCAGACAGTGAAGCCCCATCCTGAAAACTGATAATTTTGTTTTAAAATGTCTTAAATAAGATGTTATGTGTTTTCCATTCACCACTGACTTAATCATTAAGATCGGAAGTAACTTGGAAAAATTGCTATTTAATGAGTTTTGGATACAAGTGGATGGAAATGTGGTTCCTATCATTGGCGCACCATGAGTCCTGACCTACCACTGAAATGCTGCTAACTAAATCACTTAAACTCTACTCAGCATCAGGGAGCTAGGATTTCACCTCCTGGTTGGTAAAGTTACATTTCCGGTTCTCAGTGGCCTGTTATGAACGAGACCAAACTCCCTCAAAATATATTAAGAAGACAGCCTAGACCCAAACTTTGTCTTATTTTAAAGACAAGTGTAAGGTCGATTGGTCAAACTACCAGGCTTGAAGCAAAACACACTTTAGTCATACAACAAAGTTAAAATACAGACAAGATAAAAATGGAAGAAAAGAATTGGTTCGATTGTGACAGTATCGAAATGAATAAAATGTGATATATATATAAACCATTACTGCTACCAATATACTAATATCTCATAAACACACCCTTGGCAAAGGCAAATTCAGCAAAATAGACTATCTCACATGCAATTCTAGCAGCAGGAAGAGAGACCCAGCTTACACCTGTAACAGAGAGAGGAATAAAAACTTCCACATTCAGCTTAAACACCCCGGTACCTGCTACTGAATGCTAACACTAAAAAAAATCTGGTTCTGTGGGAGTTTGACCCAATCCATTCAGACTACTTCGATTGTTCCAACTGTAAAAAATAACCTCAAAGCCTCACAAACCGGTTGCTTTATTGGCTTTGGAGCAGGGCGCTCCTCACCTTTGTCTCAATCTTTCTTCATAAACAAAAAACAGGACAAAATATGCCTTGTAGATCATAGTTTCATCAGTGGCACAGTAAATTCCACTCATTGAGTGAAGTTTATGTGGTCACAGAGTCGTAGAGATGTACAGCATGGAAACAGACCCTTTGGTCCAACTAGTCTATGCCGACCAGTTATCCCAACCCAATCTAATCCCACCTGCCAACACCTGGCCCACATCCCTTCAAACCCCTCCTATTCATATACCCATCCAAATGACTTTTAAATGTTGCAATTGTATAAGCCTCCACCACTTCCTCTGGCACCTCATTCCATACACGTACCACCCTCTGTGTGAAAAAGTTGCCCCTTAGGTCCCTTTTAGATCTTTCCCCTCTCACCCTAAACCTATGCCCTCTAGTTCTGGACTCCCCCAACCCAGGGAAAAGACTTTGTCTATTTATCCTATCCATGCTCCTCATAATTTTGTAAACCTCTATAAAGTCACCCCTCAGCCTCCAATGCTCCAGGGAAAACAGCCCCAACCTGTTCAGCCTCTCCCTACAGCTCAAATCCTCCAACCCTGGCAACATCCTTGTAAATCTTTTCCGAACCGTTTCAAGTTTCACAACATCTTTCCGTTAGGAAGGAGACCAGAATTGCACACAATATTCCAACAGTGGCCTAACCAATGTCCTGTACAGCCACAACATCACCTCCCAACTCCTGTACTCAATACTCTGACCGATAAAGGAAAGCCCTGACATTGTTACCAAAACACCACTCAATAATGTAGACTTATTATTTCACTGAAGTTGATCTTTCAGGTTAATCATCTATTTCAGAGGTTGCCCAATTTTCATGAGATTCAGGTAAATCGAATGCAACTTCAATTCTCAAAAATATAGTTTTACCTTCAGTTCTTAAGTTGAAAATCTATTCCAGTGAGTCTCTTCAAATGTAGAAAAATATGAAAAGTTAGATAGAGGGCAAGTCACTCTATGATTCTTTTGTGACACCAATGTTTTTTAAGATGAATTTGTTTTTTTGCAGGTAGAAAACATTGGAAGCCATGATGCTACTGGTCTATTTACTTTTCTTGGATCAAAGTTTAGCAGCTCACAGAGCTTTGGTATGTGTGCCCAAATTCAAAATGTAATCTTTTCTAAACATGTCTGAATTCTCTATTTTTTCTGAATGGAATTTGAAGTTGCAAATGAGTTAGGGTGTAAGCCATTTTCAAAGTAAATATCACTGTCGTATCGCTGCAAGGAGCGTTCCTGATTACCACTGAAGTAATGACCTTTCTTCTTGAACCATTGCAATTCATGTGGTGAACTGACTCCTGCAATGCTAACCTATAGGGAGTCCAGGTTTCTGGAATAAACATGCAACAAATCAGAATATCATGTGGCTTGGATGGGGGTCCTGAAGTTGGTGGTGTTTCCACAGACCTTGTTTCTTAGCCCTTCTAGGTGGTGGAGATTCTGTCAAAGCACACTCCAGGAGTTGTCACAGTGAGTATTTTAGGTGATACAAACTGCAACCATATCTGCCAATGGTGGATACAGTGAGTTCTTGAGGTGGTGACTGGGCTGCCTATCAAATGGACTGCTTTGTGTATAAAGTAGAGTTTCTTGAGCACTGTTGGAGCTCATTCACATAAGTCCAAGTGAGCAGTATTCCACCATGTTACTGACTTCAGCCTTGTACTTAGGCTTGAATTGTCTGTTCTGGATTATGTGGAATCTTAGCAATAATTGTGAATTTGGGTAATATTAACAGGAAGCAATATAACAATTGTATTAGAATCTTCTTATCATCACTACTTTTATGCCTTTTGTAGGGAGTTGAAGACCATAGCTTGTGCTCAGTTTCCATTGATATTTGGGAGTCGTGATTTGTAAGAACTTCCCCTTTAAAATGAAGATCTAGAGAGGATCTTGTGCTAGTTGCTGTAGTCTGAGGATGAAGAGGCCAGCTCAGTCTACAGCACTCTCAGTGGGCTGCTGTTTTAATCCTAAGAGAAGGGAGAGTGCAGTGGATCCTTCTACTCCTGCTTCTCCAGAGGCACATGGAGGAGTGGATTTATAGAGCCACATGCTCGAAGGAGGATGCACCACTCGATTATCGTGAATTGTGCACTATATCTAGTAGAAAAGATTCCCAATGAGAATGGTGACCGTTCTGCCAGCAGATCATCTGGGCTATTGCAGTCTGACGCTGAGCTTTATTTTTATTTTTATATTGAGGTCATGTTTTGTTGGGGCATGGACCGGGATCATGTTTCTACCCTTCCTCTGAGATCTGTGGTTTGATTTTTGAAATTTGGCCTGGAACATGTATTTTCTGCAGGACAGTGAGTTTCTTCCCTTTGCCAATTCATTTTATGTCAATAGGTTGGAAGGAATTACCCAAGCTGGTTCTGTACTCTAAAATTCTATTCGACCTAAGCCAGTGTCAATGCCCCCTTTGAGTCTTCACCCACTTCAACGGATCCTACCAACTTACAATCATTCTTCATGTACTCAGCTACTGCCCACTCAAGTTCACCTTGAACTGCACCTCTCCCCCTAATATCAGGAGAAAATTTCGACATTCATTGAATACACATTATATGGTAACAGCTGCAGCAATGGCTCCCAAAACACAAGACAAGTTTTGGCACTGTGTGTGTGGAATTTGCTTCAGGGTTATGTTTTTCATTTTAGCAGGAGGATGAGACATGTATGTTTGAAGTCTCCAAGCTTCAACAGCAGTTACAACATTTGCAGGCTCAGTTCCTGCTTGGAACATGGCAACTAAAGCATTTGAGGGAATATAACGAGCACTGGACAAAGAAAAGCACAACAGCAGAAAAGAATGAACAAGGGACAACATTGCAACCCATTACTTCACACCAGTTTGCATATCACCATGGTAAATATGTCGATATAAGTTAACATGTTTGATATAAAAACAGTCTTTGAAATGTTAGCTGTTTCCTCTGATTGTAATACTTGCTGTTTGTGATATTTAGTAAATTAATCATTCCATTTGAATGTTTGTTACTTTTTAGCAACTTAATAGAAAGAATTGAACAAGATGTAGGAAACGAAGTAATTGTAAGTGAAGTTACCATTTTCAGAGCCTTCATTGCTAAGCTTCAGGTATCTCCTGTTTTATATGCACAGACCTGTCATTCATTATGGAAGATATATCTTAGATTATATTAGATAAGATTCCCTACAGTGTGAAACAGGCCTTCGTCCCAACAAGTCCACACCGACCCTCTCAAGAGTAACCCACCCAGACACCTTTTCCTCTGACTAATGCACCTAACACTATGGACAATTTAGCATGGCCAATTCACCTAACCTGCGCATCTTTGGACTGTGGGAGGAAACTGGAGCACCCGGAGGAAACCCTCTGCGATAATAGTAAAGCATTTAGTTCAATGGGATATTACCGCTCACTGCCAGTATGCAAATCAGTAAAGAAATTTATGTGGTCATCACCAAGAGACTCAATGTTTTGAGCAAATCTGGCAAAAAGTAATCAGATCTGTGTTGATCAGCAGGAACATGATGGACCAAATGGCCTCCTGCTGTGTTGTAAATATCAGAACACAAAGTCAGAAAATGTCACCATACAAAATGAGCAAAGCAGAAGTCAGCTTTTAATAGGATCACAGGTGAAACCCACAGCATATCCCACATGTGCCACTCATACTGACTATGGGCTAAATTACCTTCAATAGCTATCTTTCAACTTATTTTATATAGAGAGCAAAAATGAAATCAGTTAATATCAAAACTAGCTGGTATAATCATTTTATACATTCCTATTGTACTCTTGTACTGGAAGTTCGATTTCGGATCTGGGTTTTCATGCCTCTAGCCGTGTTGGAATGGAGTGAGGATACATTTAAAGTGGAAGAGTGGATCCAGTCTAGGATTCTACCCACAAATCACCCAGTCCTGGATCTTCAATTTTTGATGGTGCAGGATGAGAGTGCACCCTGTATTCCTGGCTCAACCAACTCCATTTTGTGGTGGTGGTGGTGGTACTGAGTGGGGAGGGGGGGATGGTGGTTGTGGAGTTGTATGGAGTTCAGATCTCTGAGACTCATGCAATTTTCATGGAGTCAGACCACCTTCTTAATAGGTAAAAACAATGACTGCAGATGCTGGAAACCAGATTCTGGATTAGTGGTGCTGGAAGAGCACAGCAGTTCAGGCAGCATCCAAGGAGCAATAAAATCGACGTTTCGGGCAAAAGCCCTTCATCAGGAATAAAGGCAGAGAGCCTGAAGCATGGAGAGATAAGCTAGAGGAGGGTGGGGATGGGGAGAAAGTAGCATAGAGTACAATGGGTGAGTGGGGGAGGGGAGGGGGAGTTGAAATGTTGGGCCATGGGGCGGTGTGGTTGATTGGTGCGGGTGTCCCGGAGATGTTCCCTAAAGCGATCTGCTAGGCGGTGTCCAGTCTCCCCAATGTAGAGGAGACCGCATCGGGAGCAATGGATACAATAAATGATATTGGTGGATGTGCAGGTAAAACTTTGATGGATGTGGAAGACTTCTTTAGGGCCTTGGATGGAGGTGAGGGCGCAGGTTTTGCAGTTCTTGTGGTGGCAGGGGAACTTGCCAGGAGGGGAGGGTGGGTTGTAGGGGGGCGTAGTCATGGAGGGAACGGTCTTTGCGGAAGGCGGAAAGGGGTGGGGAGGGAAATATATCCCTGGTGGTGGGGTCTTTTTGGAGGTGGCGGAAATGTCAGCGGATGATATGGTTTATGCAAAGGTTGGTAGGGTGGAAGGTGAGCACCAGGGGCGTTCTGTCCTTGTTATGGTTGGAGGGGTGGGGTCTGAGGGTGGGGGTGCAGGATGTGGACGAGATGCGTTGGAGGGCATCTTTAAGTGGTTCACTATCCCTAAGTAGAAAGGCGAGGGCAAAAGACCTTATCCATACCTCTATCCATTGCCATCCTCCATATCAACCCATGGCACTTTCAACACTTTCACCTGGTATAAACACCATGCAGAACCAGTAATCTTTATACTAACAAGCAATGACATGTGTGGAACTGCTTAAAAAAAACTCCCATTCATAATTTTCTTTTTTGTTGGTCACCTCCTAGGTCCTGGAGGGGTATTTTGAGCTGAAGGTGTAGTGTCCCTTGTTCATAGTCACATGATTGAGGGCACCGGATTCAGAAAGGTGTCCCTCTGAGAACCAGTCCCCAGCTCTTTCTTAAGACTTCCATCTAATCCTCACTTGACTGTGATGTGGGTCTTATGGCAATACTGGGCCCCTCTCTAGGTACTATATGTCCTTGGCAGCAATGGTGGTTCTGAGTGAGCAACGTTTCTGCCCCTGATGGTCAAAAGTCTGAGTGAAGGCCCAACACCAGCTAGCTAAGTGATTGATTGATTGGCACCTAACTCTATTGGGCCTCCCCCAGAATTGGCAGGGTAGATCTCCTGCTGGTTCTGCAACTGCTGCTGATTCAACCCCCTCAATGCCAAGATTAAATCCTGCCCTTAACTCCTGGAGATTATTCTTAAACTCCTAATTATCCCAATTGAAATGATATAACCATATCCTCCTGTGTAACCTCTTTGCTGGTTCTGTCATTTAGAGTTCTTCTTCCTTCTTATACAAGACTAATTTCAATGTATTCAGTGTAAAGTAAAACTTTATCTCAATGGCAATGACAATCTCACACACAATTTTGTTTTATTCAGTCTTGGGAGGTGGGTGTCACTGGGTGGCCAGCATTTACAGCCCATTTCCCTAATTGCTCTTGGTGCTGATGATGATGAGTCTGCAAACTTTGGTTGATTCTTATTGTAGGGTGATTCTCCACCTTCCCAAGGGTTCAGAAAAGATTTATAAGGATGTTGCTAGGGTTGGAGGGTTTGAGCGATAGGGAGAAGTTGAATAGGCTAGGGCTGTTTTCCCTGGAGCGTCGGAGGCTGAGGGGTGACCTTATAGAGGTTTACAAAATTATGAGGGGCATGGATAGGATAAATAGACAAAGTCTTTTCCCTGCGGGGGGGGGGGGGGGGGGGAGTCCAGAACTAGAGGGCATAGGTTTAGGGTGAGAGGAGAAAGATATAGAAGAGACCTAAGGGGCAACTTTTTCACGCAGAGGATGGTACGTGTATGGAATGAGGTGCCAGAGGAAGTGGTAGAGGCTGGTACAATTGCAACATTTAAAAGGCATTTGGATGGGTATATGAATGGGAAGGGTTTGGAGGGATACGGGCCAGGTGCTGGCAGGTGGGACTAGATTATCTGGTTGGCATGGATGAGTTGGACCAAAGGGTCTATTTTCGTGTTGTACATCTCTATGACTCTAATTGATCCAAATATTGGAAATACTATTTGACAATATCATCGAATTGATTGATTACTTAACAGATCTTGCTTAGTTCCTGGTTATGTCGGTTAGTTCAGTTGGCTGGATGGCTAGTTTGCAATTTTTTTTATTTCAAAAATATACTTTATTCATGAAATATTTTGATGATCTGTACAATTGGTCATGCCATACATACGTAAACATTCCATTTCTTTGCATACAGAGACAGATTAATCATTCATATATACAGGTCTGTATGATTACAATCCACGTATTTACTGGGGGGTCAGCAGAGCCCCCTTACTGTGTCGGATCCCTGTGCTTAGGCAGACAGACGTTACACGGTGGTCTTTCCCCACCTCACCTTGGCGGCAGCTGCTGCAAGCTTCAGCACGTCCCCCAACATGTAGTCCTGGACCTTGGAATGTGCCAGTCTGCAACACTCAGTCGGGGTCAACTCCTTCAGCTGGAAGATCAACAGGTTTCGGACCACCCAGAGAGTGTCCTTCACCGAGGTGATGATCCTCCAGGCGCAGTTGATGTTTGTCTCGGTGTGTGTCCCAGGGAACAGACCGTAGAGCACGGAGTCCCGCGTCACGGCGCTGCTCGGGACGAACCTCAACAAACACCACTGCATTCCTCTCCAGACTTCTTCTGCATAGGCACATTCCAGAAGGAGGTGTGTGACAGTCTCGTCCCCTCTGCAGCCGCTTCGAGGGCAGCGTGCGGTGCGGGAGAGAGTCCGGGCATGCATAAAGGATCTCACAGGCAGAGCCCTTCTCACCACCAGCCAAGTCATATCTTGGTGCTTGTTGGAAGATTCTGGCGATGAGGCATTCTGCCAAATGGCTTTGACAGTCTGCTCAGGGAACCGCTTGATAGGATCCGCCCTCTCCTTTTCCCGAAGGGTCGTAAGGACACTACGTGCTGACCACTTCCTGATGGGCTTGTGGTCAAAGGTGTTTTTCTTCATAAACTTCTCCATGAAGGACAGGTGGTACGGAAAAGTCCAACTACTCGGAGCGTTCCGCGGCAGCGAGGCCAGGCCCATCCTTCGCAACACCGGGGACAGGTAGAACCTCAGTATGTAGTGACACTTGGTGTTTGCGTACCGGGGATCCATGCACAGCTTGATGCAGCCACACACAAAGGTGGCCATCAGGGTGAGGGTGGCATTGGGTGTATTTTTTCCCCTGATGCCCAGATCTTTATACATCGAGTCTCTTCGGACCCGGTCCATCTTTGATCTCCATATAAATTGGAAGATGGCCCGGGTGACTGCAGCGGCACAGGTTCTGGGAATAGGCCAGACCTGTGCCACATATAACAGCAATGACAGTGCCTCACACCTAATGTCCAGGTTTTGTTCCCGCGATGGAGAGCATTCGTAGCTTCCATCTGCCCAGTTTCTGCCTCACTTTGCTGATACGCTCCTCCCAAGTCTTGGCGCACGCCCAGCGCCCCCCGAACCAAATACCCAGCACCTTCAGGTGGTCAGTCCTGACGGTGAAGGGGATCGAGGATTAGTCGGCCCAGTTCCCGAAGAGCATGGCCTTGCTCTTGCCTCGGTTTACCTTGGTCCCCGAGGCCCGTTCGAACTGGTCACATATGCACATGAGTCTGCGCACGGACAGCGGATCCGAGCAGAAAACGGCGACGTCATCCATGTACAGGGAGGCCTTAACCTGCAGGTCCCCGCTGCCAGGATTGGTCATCCCTCTCAGGCTCGCATCCTTCCTGATGGACTCGGCAAATGGCTCTATGCAGCACACAAACAAGGAAGGAGAGAGAGGACAGCCCTGCCTGACTCCAGATCTGACTGGGAAGCTATCTGATTCCCACCCATTGATTGAGACTGCACTGACAATGTTGGTGTACAGCAGTCTGATCCAATTGCAGATTCCCTCCCCAAAGCCCATTTTGGAGAGAACATCTCTCATATACGTGTGGTGATATCCTGTCAAAGGCTTTCTCCTCATCCAGGCTGATCAGGCAGATGTCCAACACTCTGTCCTGCACATAGGCGATCGTATTCCTGAGGAGTGCGAGACTCTCAGCGATCTTCCTGCCCGGTACAGCACAGGTTTGGTCAGGGTGACTCGCCACCCCCAAAGCAGACCTGACCCGGTTGTTGATTACCTTTGACAGAATTTTGTAATTCGCATTCAATAGTGAGATTGGTCTCCAGTTTCTGAGTTCCTCCCTCTCCCGCTTCCGCTTGTAAATGAGAGTGATGATGCCTTTACTCATGGATTCACTCATGGTACCTGCCCAAAGCATACTGACATACACCTCCAGCAGGTCCTGGCCAATCAAGTCCCACCGAGCAGAATAGAGCTCGATTGGTAAGCTGTTGCTTCCGGGAGTTTTATTCTTTTCGAAGGACTCAAGGGCCTTGGTCAGCTTGTCCAGAGATAGCAGCTGGTCCAGCCTCTCCCATGTTCTTTCGTCTAAGACCTCCGTGATAGAGGACAGGAATGACTGGGAGGCCGCGCTGTCGGTCGGTTTCGCATCATACAGACTGACACAGAAGGATGTGCTGATCCTCATGACAGGGTAAAAACAATGACTGCAGATGCTGGAAACCAGATTCTGGATCAGTGGTGCTGGAAGAGCATTGCTGTGATCCTCATGACGTCAGCCTGAGATGACGTTATCGAGCCATCTTCTTTCTTCAGGCTGCTGAGCATGGAGCTCTCTTTGTGCACCTTCTGGAAGAAGAAACGTGGCTGGTTTACAATGCAGAATGACACCAAAGGTTGGGTTCAATTCTTGCCCTGGCTGAGGTAACCATGAAGGACTCTCTTCTCAAACCCTCCTTCACCTGAGATGTGGTGACCCTCAGGTTAAACTACCCCAGTCACCTTTCTGTAATGAGAGAGCAGCCCTATAGTCTGGCATGACTATGATGACATGACCTTTAAAGCCATGAACTAAATCTCACAACAGTCACATTATTTGAAAATATAAATTATAAATCCAACCATTGCATTCTGGGATGAATCCTGTGAGGCGTAGGCACCAATTGGGCACCATTATGCAGGTAGCATGAGGCTTTCAAATCTCGAGCAACTTGAATACTGAACTAGCCTGTGGGTGATGCATTTGAATTGGGATCAGATGTAGGCCATTCAGCCCCTCAAGCCTATGCTGCCAATTAATAGACGTATAGCTGATCTGACTCCTCCCCATTCCCACTCACCTCCCAATAACCTTTCATTTCTTTGATAATCAAGAATCTATCTGTCTCTCCCTTAATATATTCAAAGATGCTGCTTCCACTATCATTCAAGGAAGTGAATTCCAAAGATTCACCACCATCTGAAGAGAAAATATTTCTCCTCATCTCTGTCTTCCTTATTTTGAAACAGAGACCCTTAGTTCTAGATTGTCCACAAGAGGAAATAGCTTTTCCACAACCTGTCAAAATCCCTCAGGATCTTATAATCCTCATTCAAGTCACCCCTTGCTCTCCTAATCTTCAGCAGATAAAAGCCTAGACTGTCTAAACTTTCCTCAAAAGCAACCTGCCCATCCCATGATGGGGTGCAATCGAGGCCAATAAGAAAGAGGTGAGAGAGCACACACTGACAGCAGACCCATATTAATGTGGATGCAGGAGGACCAGTCCTGCTTACTTTGGCTCTGCCTTTAGGTAAACTAAAGAAAAATGATTCCACGTGATTATACCCATGTAAAGCCGAAAACAAACTAGTGTAAAATTAGGATATGCTCCAATGGATTTAGTGACAGTCAAATGCAGTACAAGTTTATCATTGGTGCACCTGTTCCACGTAAAACAACGTTGAATTTAAGCATCATTATCTCCAACTGAGTGTAAGCAAGACTGCAGAGTAGGCACTTTTAGAATTATACATATGAGTGGTGACCTGTCTTTATACCTGTGGTGACTTGTCACATATTCATTCCATGTACTTGCTGAATGATCATTGAATTGCCAGCACATGAATGGAATCAGTCTGTGTTGAAAGTACTTTAGGTCAGGGTTCTTGTGGCACAGTGATAGTATCCCTAATTCTGGGCCAGAAGGTCAGGGTTCAAGTTTCAATTGCTCCAGAGGTGTGTCTGACCAAAAATATCAATACTTCAGGTCAACCAAAATCATCACAGGTAGAGGCGGTGCAATTTCAGATACAGATACTTCTCAATCATCTGCACCCATTTGGCAAGCTGGAGAATCTCCTTTAGCAATGCACTTCCACTAGTTTCATATCTGGCATGAACACAGAAAATGCTGGAGAAACTCAGCAGATCTGGCTGTATCTGTAGAAAGAGAGAGAAAAAAAAACATTGAGTCCAATATGCCCCTTCTTCAGAATAATTCAGATTTAAATGTTGCCAGACCTGCTGAGTTTCTCCAGCATTCACTGATTCTTTCAGATTTCCAGCATCTTTGCTTTTAGTTATACTTGATATTCCAGCTTCACAAACCCTGTTCCCTCGTATGCCATATACAAGAGTATATTACTTGCGTCTTTGTTGGGAACCATGGTTGGAACAGGATCCATTCTGCTGTTCTCTTGCTTAATTTTATTATATCACTTACTACACACTTCCAAACTTAGGTCTGGTTTTGCATGGCTTTTCAATTTGTATTTTTATATGAATTGATAATAATACAAGGTTCCCTTTTGCACAGATTGTTCAGATATTTACAACAGTGGCAAAACCACAAGCGGGTTTTACCAAATCAAGCCAAAGTCTATGACTGAACCATTTCTGGCATACTGTGATATGTCAGATGGTGGAGGATGGACAGTTATTCAACGTCGCAGTAACGGCAAAGTGAATTTTAACAGGTAAATGATCTGAATAACAGTAAGGCCACATATTGCAATCATTCTACTTCCTCTCTTTCAGAGACTGGGATTTTGCATTTTATGATAGCCTACCCACTGCCTAGAAAATCAGGGCAATGTTACAACATGTGCCCATGGTTTTAAAGTGTTTCTAACTGTATTCTGAATAGT
This sequence comes from Chiloscyllium plagiosum, assembly GCF_004010195.1. Taxonomy (NCBI): domain Eukaryota; kingdom Metazoa; phylum Chordata; class Chondrichthyes; order Orectolobiformes; family Hemiscylliidae; genus Chiloscyllium; species Chiloscyllium plagiosum. Next base: position 93,476,124 of record NC_057715.1, read on the forward strand.
AAAAAAGCACAATATAATTATTGAAGTCCAACAGAAACCCTTTGGTAATGTATTGCAATTTTCACTCTCCAAATGTATTGTAAAACAAAAGGTGTTGTTTTGGATTTAACATCTATGGAATTTGTACACTACTCCAATGTTCAAAACCATTAGTGCTTAAGTAATGAATATTAATGTAGTAGTGGTACAGGCAATCTGCGCTGCTGAATGCTATTGTGTTTTCATGTGATATAGCTCTTGTGCACTTAACACTGCTATTTGTTTCAATACCAAGACAGGTAGGCCACAGAGAAAATTATGAATCAATGTGGTTTGGAAAGATAGAATGATTGTGAAATGTTCCTTGTTAAAAATAAACATTGCCTCTCAATTAACCTGATCTTTCACTAAGTATATACATTAACTTAAAAAAAAAATTTTTAACATCTCATTTATATTAAATGGTCAGGAAGCATTTTGAATGTGGGCTCATCCGCGCAATTTTGAATTCTCATTTTGAAGTAAGGGCTGTATAAGCCATAGAACTAATGAATGCAAACATGCTGTATGTCTTCTTCACTGCTTTATCTAGTTGTGTTCTCATTTTCAGAGAGCTATGTACTTACATATGCTCTGTATATCAATCATCCTACAGGTCCTGCCATTTATTGCCCACTAATGTCTCGTTTAATTCGAGAATTGAAATTTGTTAACTGTAAGATGCTACTTACGTAACAACATCTAAATATTATTAATGTTATAATTAACAAACAAATCTTCATAGAGCAATTAGTACTTGATTGATAAAGACAACTTGCCCTCTCAGGTCATAGAAATCATAGAACAAAGTAAATGAGTATAATGAACATCTGAATGCTGTTATTTCTAAACTCTACTGTATCAGTGCACACCTGTTTAGTCTCTTCCATTTTACACTCTAGAAACACATAGTCTTCAAAATCTCTGATGCTCATGCTTTAAATTACAGAAAATCCTATTCCACTGTCAGCCCTGTGCTCACTGATCTACATTGGCTCCCAGACGAGAACCCTTTGATTTTAAAATTCTAATCCATGTTTACAAATCCAACCACATCTTTGCCTTTCCAGATCTCAGTACTGTATTCCCCTCAATCCCTACATTCCTTAAAGATATCTGTGCATTTCCAATTCTGCTCTCCTGTGCATTCCCCATTAGAATCATTCCCACATTGGTAGGCATGCCTTCAGTTACCCAAACCCTAAGTTCTGGAATTTGCTGTCTACATCCCTCTGTACCTCACTTTACTCCTTGAAGTCACTTTGTATAACCTACTCTTTGACCAAGATTTTGATCAGCTGGTCTAAAATCTCCCTTGGTTGCTCAGAGTCTTAACTTATTTTATCATGCTGTTGTGAGATGCCTTGGGACATTTAATTTCTTTAAAGATGCTATAAAAATGTGAATTGTTTTTGTCATAAATGTCCTAAAACAGCATGTAACTAGAATATAAAATGAATGGAAATGTTTTGTTCTCAAACAAAATGTAAGTGATTTGTACCATACTTGCTATTCATTCTTTCTTCAGAGGCTGGGATGATTATAAATCAGGCTTTGGATCATTTCAAGGGAGGAAGGATGAATATTGGCTCGGAAATGAAAAGATACATCAAATTCTGGCTGCAGGTAGAAATGCATTCAGCTTTGAAGTATTGGAACATCCTACTTAACATGCAGTTATAATTCACCAAGAAGAAAAGCTTTTAGAAACGTTAATAATTGTGAAATTGATATTTTGCAGGAAAGTATTTAGTAAAGTTTGACCTCACAGACTGGAATGGAGATAAGAGGTATGCTACCTATGAAAATTTTAACATCTCAGATGAAAAGGTGAGAGAAGTTGAAACTTATTAGAGATATTATTTTAATTCTGAGTTCAGTAGACTAATATGTTGTGGCAAAGAAAGTGTACTATTTTTGTTAAACATTTGTTTTGCTGTTTAAACCAGGATAAATACAGGCTAACATTTGGAGCTTATGATGGGAATGCAGGGGATGCATTGTCTGGTGGCCTGGTGCCAGAGTTTCAGTGGTCAGCCTCTCACAATGGGATGCAGTTCAGTACTCCAGACCAGGATAATGACAGATACCTGCAGGGGAGTTGCTCACAAGAAACTAAATGTGGCTGGTGGTTTAACAGGTATGAAGTTGCATTTATTTAAACAAAATTATGTGTATTAAGGTATTTATATACAATCTTTGCTAAAAAGAATAGTTATGGCTGGACAATATGATTTTCTGCCCAAATAATGAAAAGGTCAGTTGTATTTGCTACACAAAATTATGGCACATTTGTTTTCATCTTTACACCCAGTGGCCATATCAAACAGAAATAAATTAAATATACCAGATCATGCATAATGGCTTTCCACACAATACTATCTATTATTTCAAACTCCACCCCAAAACAGGTTCTTTTATACCATCAATGCTGCATTTCCATTTTCTATACCCAGTGTCCTGCTCAAAGAGTTATCCAGAGACCTCTGCTGAAACTATACAAGTGTGGTCACTTAGAGAAGACAGGACTCCATTATGGTTGGAATGTTGTAGTAATTGAAATCAGGGCCAGGTGAATCTCATTGACTATAAGATCCTCGATTGGGGTTGTTAATCTGGACCAACAGGGGGCCCTGTCAGATATAAGCAGGAGATTCAAAAGTTCTCCTCAGTCTAAGGACTAGTCACGCAGCCTGATGAAGGGTTTTTGCCCGAAACATTGATTTTCCTGCTTCTTGGATGCTGCTTGACTTACTGTGTGTTTCCAGCCCAACACTCTCAACTGATGAATCACAGTCCATATTACAGTTCACATGTAAATAAAGGGTGACTTGGTAATGGGATACCAGTCTCTGTGCAGTTGTTTCAAATGTCCAATGAAATCATAGCAATTTTTGTGATTAAAGTGATAGAGATCATTCGGCCCCTCACATCAGCAACAACTTCCTGCAAGAGTTGGCAACTTAGTTCCAATTGTTAATGTTCTCCTCTAACTTCTAAATTATTGTAATGAAATCCATTTCCCTTTTAAAAACAATTTCAAAATCCTGGCTTTCTATAGTTTGGGGAGGACACTCCATGTCCTAACCACATACCATGTTAAAAAAAAAACAGACAAAGCTGAGATTATGCAGATAACCCTCTGCATGTATTAGAGGTTCTGCAGGTATAGCAATAGGGATCTAGAGCATATGCAGCTCTACCTAGTGGTGAAAGTACACGGTTGCAGACATGACTGAGTAACAGACTACTGACACCTAGATAAGGCATGCACAACATTCACATTAAATTAAATGTAAATAACTTGTTATCATAGGCTGCCTTTGTTTAGTGAACAAAATCTTAAATGAACTATCCTGTTTTGGCAGACCCAGTAACAAAGAAACATTATAATTTTGAAATTGCAGAGGACAAACAATATCAAAATTGCTTGAAAATAAATTTACCAAAAAGTCATGGCACTAGCTTAAATGATAACTCGATGATACTGAAGAAAAAAATAAAAATAGATATCTGCTATCTATTTCAGTGTTGCGCATTAGAGACCAATTCAATTTGTTTGAATTAATTTTTATTCATTTAAGCTGGAAACATTGGGAGACAATCTGCTAAAATTTGTGACAAAGGTTTAAATGCATCTCAAACAAAAGTGATGAACGTCTTATTTTTCATAGGATGCAGAAGTCTCAAATATAGTGTGGTTGGCTAATCTCAATCACTTCATGTTTTGTGTGTATCTCAAAGGTATTCATATTTCATCAATTAACTTCCACATTCCAAGTGATCATTAATTTTGAATTGACATGAGACACACACACCTATGCCTGCAATATTGGGCATAAAGTGCTTTCTGGAAGCAAGAGAAAGTATCCAACTGAGCAGATTTGCTTAATTCCAGAATAAAACAAAAAATTGTGGGTACAGTTCTGAAGTAGGTCTTGAAATGTTAACTCTGCTTTCTCTCCACAGATGCTGCCAGACTTGCCAAGTTTCTCCAGCAAATTTCAGTTTTTGTTTGCTTAATTCTAAATGTGCGTGGAAAATGCTACTCATCACAGATCTTTTCTCACTTTTTCTCATACAGATATTGCTGTGTTCAAGGATTAAACAAAAAAATATTTTCAAACATGAATTCTGACCACTTTTGAGAAGGAGGGGGAAATAGATTAAATTCTAGATTTTGAGAGAGCAGAAATCTTAAAGAAATAATTGTAAAGGGAAGTGGACTTTGAATTTATCACATTCTATAGACATTTAAGGGGCTAAAAATTCATCCAGCATAGTGACACAGAATTGTCTGTCCATTAACCAGTGACTAGGATTAAATATCAGGTGCTGAGTTTGACAGGTGACCAAGCCAATTTCATCTATTTTTGGTCACTAACCAAGATAAATTTCTTGTCAAACTTGTTTGTTTGATTAAATCTGTGATATCCCTGTCTCTCCACAACTTTTTAATAATATCCATATCTCTCATTTTTACCCAAAATCAAAGGTGTCATGCAGCCAACCTTAATGGAAAATACTATCGACACGGCAACTACACTGGAAAATATGATAAGGGAATTATCTGGTTCACCTGGACAGGCTGGTGGTACTCTTTGAAAAACACAGTTATGAAAATCAGACCACTCTACTATTTCCCAAGTGCTGGAAGTGGAGATTATGAGAGCAAACTGGGCTAATATTCATTTGATAAGGAATTACATCTTTAATACCAAATATCAGGTTACTTTATCCAAAGAGGAGAGAAATATTATCCAGTTTGACTTTCGTATTTTGTACATTAAAGCATTGTTAAGTGGGTCATGCCTAATCTTTGTGACAAGTTGTAATGACAAAATGTCAAGTCGTGTCCATCCATTTTAATTAGTGAAATTTCCAATCTGCACATAAGACATAAATAATGACAAAATGAAGGGGTGGGATACTTAACTTGCAGCAGGCCATTTTGTTGGACTGATTCAAGGTCTGATTTGATATACAGCTGACCCTGTAAACAGTTGAGCAGTTCTGGTCTCCTGAAATTAGCGAAGGCTAAATATGGGAATACAAGGTTACACTGGTTATAGAAAAAACAGAAAATAAGTGTAGGGGTAGGCCAATCGGCCCTTCTAGCCTGCACCACCATTCAATATGATCATGGTTGATTATGCAATTTCAGTATCTCGTTACTGCTTTGTGTCCATACCCATTAATCTCTTTAGCTGCAAGAGCCACATCCAGTTTCCCCTTGAATATATGTAACAAACTGGAACCAACAGCTTTCTGTGGGAGACAACTGCCTCAGGTTGCTCAGAAATGCTCAACCTTTGTGCATTGAGAAAAGTAGAGCAGCTTTGGAGGAGCAAAGGCAATGTCAGGAGTGGGGCAGCAAAATATTGGCAATAGGCTGGAGACCTTTTTGATCTGAGTGAGTTTGATTTTGCTCCCCCAGGGCTGACCTACCATCGAGTACCTAATAAGAGATGGTGGATTTTCTCCATCCCCGGTCAGTGACCCGTTTTGCGTCCACAGCTCACTGCTAGCATTTAAATGTAGCCTGAAGCTTACTCAATACATCCCAGCCTCAGCATGGACCAGCCCTTAGATTTGCAACTGTGTGATTATTCTGAATAGAAATTAAATGTAACAGGGCTGTTAAATATCCTGAGCTTAAATCTCCTAAAGGCTGTTCAAGAATATGTTACCGTGCTGTACAAAATGTGGCATTTAAATTCATACTGAGCACTTGTTTATTGTTTCCTCTTTTTTCCTTAAAGTATATCTTTGGGGTTTAAAGTAAATTGTTGATATTATGTTCAAATGAGCTTTTTCACTGAAAATAATGTTTGTTCCTAAATAAAAGCAAAGTATTTTGGACGGTGGAAATCTGAAATACAAACTCAAAATGCTGGATACGTTCATTAGGTTTGGCAGCATCAATGAAGAGAGAGTTAAGTTTCAAGTCCTCCCAGTTCTGAAGAAGTTATATTGACCTTGAGCCGTTAACTCTGTTTCTGTCTTCACTGATGCTGCCAGGCTAAGAGGTGACCTTACGGAGGTTTACAAAATTACAAGGGGCAAGGATAAGGTAAATACCCAAGGTCTTTTCCCCAGGGTAAGGGTATCCAAAACTAGAGTTGTGAGGGGAAAGATTTAAAGGGGTCCTGAGGGGCAACTTTTCCAAACAGAGGATGATGCTTATATGGAACAAGCTGCCAGAGGAAGTGGTAAAGGCTGGTATAGTTACAACTTTTAAAAGGTACATGGATAGGAAAGATGCAGAGGGATATGAGCCAAATGCTGGCAAACGGGACTAATTCCGTTTTGGAAACCTGGTTGGCACAGATGAGTTGGGCTGAAGGGTCTGCTTCAGTGCTACATGACTCTATGACCTGATGAGTTTATCCCACACTTTCTGTTTGTGTTTACTACTAATTGCTATATTTAATAAGCCTTAAAGCATTGACATTCATGAACTGTTTTGAAACCATTGTGAAAATACGGGATCAGAGAAATAGAAATTGTCTGATCATTTGGGAATATCCTCTTGTGGTTGACTAACTGGCAATACTTTAACCAATATGTAATATAATAAAATGCCAGCTTGAAACAATGAAAACTCTTGCAAACTAACATTGTTTAATTAAGAAAGTTTTTATTTTTCTAAAGGTCTGGGAATTTCATGTTTTTTTAATCCATGTATAATGGTAAATGGTGTTCAGTCTTAGAGTGCCATAAGATTAAAATTACTTCTGATCCCTCTGGTTGGACCATATTTCAGCCTGCATGCTGAATTGCTGGAATAAAGGTGATATTACTTTAATAAAGCTATACAAATATAAGAACTTTGACTTTAATGATAACCCTGTACAATTAAAATAAAGTAGTAAGTAAACTTTATAAACAAATGCTTCTGTTCATTCTGTATTTTCCCCATTCTTTCCTTGACTGTCAGCTATTAGATTGATTACATGTAATAAATATATACCTATTTCTACAAAAAGCTAAAACCCAAACTGCACATTCTCCCTGTGTCTGCATGGGTTTCCTCCAGGTGCTCCGGTTTCCCCCCACAGTCTAAAGATGTGCAGGTCTGGTGAATTGGCCATGTTAAATTGCGCATAGTTTTAGGTGCATGAGTCAGGGGTAAATGTCGGGAAATGGGTTTGGGTGGGTTACTCTTCGGAGGGTCGGTGTGGACTTGTTGGGCCAAATGGCCTGTTTCCACACTGTAGGGAATCTAATCTAATCTAAAAAAGACCATTATCATTTCCACAGAATCACTACAGAAGCTGTTTTACGAAATTAGAATTTCTATATTTAAGAAAACAGTCGACATGTTATTAGAACCTGTGCTGAATCATCTAACATTATATTCTTTAGCAAGTGTGCAGTTGTGATAGGAAATGCAAGCATGGAGCTCAGGTCACACAGAAACATTATTTCAATCTTTGCTTTAAGCATAGCGGGAAGGGTCTCCAAAGGGATTTTAGACCATTGAATAACCTTTTAATATAAAACCCACTCCATATCCTTATTTTAATCCTTTCAGAAAACATCTTAATTTTTAAACTCAGGTCGATTTTGAAGATGTACTATTTCAAAAGGGCATCAATTGTTTGAAATACGCATTCTGTCTAAATACAAGAAGCTTAACTTCATATTTAAATTTACAGAAAGTTAATTAAACAAACAATTGTTTAGAATTCAACTGCCTGACAGTTCCTTAAAAAACTGATCTTATCTATCCATCTGGTGAAACATTTTGTACATTAAATATTCAAGTAAAATATATAATTATTTTAATCTGTATGCCCTCAAAATTCAAAAAATATTTATAGATATCTCTCGCAGGGGGTGGGGTGCATTATTTTAAAAACAATCAGCAATTTTTCAACTGAATCTCAATGGTGGATTCTGCAGCTTTAAACTGCCTTTGTTTATTAAAAAAGTATACACTTTTCATGAAGGTACAGAAAGTAATGTAACATATAATACTACAGAGCTGAGCAAAATAATGCACATATTCTTCATAATGTATCAAGGTCAAATAAAGGGTAGCTAATTTAACCAGGATAAATAGCGTCTGTCCATTTTGTTGTCATACTAAACATACAAGCAGAAGGTCTGTTAGTTCCATAACAAAGTTGGTGTATTAAACAGTAATGTCCAATCCTTTTTGAGAAAAGAGAGATATGAACTGGCATATAAAGGGAGAACAAAGGGGAATAAGGTTGAGTGGAAAACGTCTGTGACAAATTCAAGCTAAGTGTGGTGGTGGGGGCGGGGAAGTGGTAAATAAATTGATGGCACACCAAAAACGACTCTCAAAAATGGGGAAAAGTTGTCCGAGTATTCCTTCTGATTCATTTGGATTAAATATGCAAATTAGCAACATCAAGATGATGGTAGATGGTGTATCTGTTTGTAAAGCTGCAGAGTTGCAAGAATTTGGTGACCATCTTATTGGACAATGTGAGGCACTGTGCTGTTAATTGACATGATTGCTTTGAAAATCACAACTAAGTAAAGCCTGGTTAGTGCCGGGAGGAAGATTTGTTAATTCATCCACCCTCCAACCAACAACAATGATTTGCATTCAGATAGTTCCTGAGCTGCTGCACAAATGGAAATGGACAGGATACTTGATGCTGAGCCATGTACAGAAATATTTCAATGACTGAAAGTTGCTTCACGTGAAGTTTGTTGAGAAGACACTTAAAAGAGAGAAGCAAAGGGCTTTGAAATGGCGTTCCTGAGATCAGGGCAATAACTTTCCACATCTTTTAAAAGGGTTGGCAAGAGAAATTGATTGAATGGGAGGCAAAAGTTCAGTTTCTCCAAAGCGGATTAAAGTTTTGCTCTGTCAGAACCCTTCAGGCACCAACATAGCCTGTTTTGCATTTGTTAGCCTACCATTGTTAACATCCCGGTCCACTGGAGTTACATCTGTGGGTACAATCTTGATAAGACAAAAATAGGAAACCAATGTGTTCACAAAGCAGGCTATGTATATGAGGTACATACCTGGTGGAGTAGGCTTCTTCCTTTAAACTCCAGTCAATACAAACTCCTCCAGTTATAACCAAGGTATCACTGTGCCCAAACATTGAGAGTGTCACGATGAAGCCTCGCCATATTAATCACCTCATGAGAAGGCTCAGTCATATGAGTCTGGCTTGTCGTTGTGAAGCATGAACAGTGTTATGGGTGAAGCCTGCCCAAGTGAGACATCACACTTGCTGACAGCAGCAAACCTGATGAGAGTGGGGTTGAACTCAAAAGATCACCTTCTGTGGTTGTGTCCTTGTCTAATTTAAGGTAATTGGGGAAAAGGTGTCAGACATGTATGTTTTCCTAATTGTAAGAGGTCAATGACATGATGGTGAGTGAGCTACTGAACTTTGTAGTTCCTTTTGTGTTTTAAGTAGATCTATGAGAGGCAGCACACCTGTGGACAGATGTATCCTGTGGAGGTACAGAAGTAGCTGCAGTAAAGACACCATACCTGATGAAGACACTTAGGAGCCAACCTCTTGTGTGATATCCCTCTGCAGTGGCAATTTTACAGTGCTAACTCACACTGATAGGGACAGAGCCAGCCCCTTGGGATTGTGAAACGACAGCAACTAACACTGTGCAATATCCTCTGCTCCCAAAGTACAGGTAAAAACAATGACTGCAGATGCTGAAAACCAGATTCTGGATTAGTGGTGCTGGAAGAGCACAGCAGTTCAGGCAGCATCCAAAGAGCTTCGAAATCGACGTTTTGGGCAAAAGCCCAACATCAGGAATAAAGGCAGTGAGCCTGGAGCGTGGAGAGATAAGCTAGAGG
>NC_057715.1:93486438-93521211 GCF_004010195.1 Chiloscyllium plagiosum
ATGTCGGCGGATGGTTTGGTTTATGCGAAGGTTGGTAGGGTGGAAGGTGAGCACCGGGGACGTTCTGTCCTTGTAGCGGTTGGTGGGGTTGGGTCTGAGGGTGGAGGTGCGGGATGTGGACGAGATGCTTTGGAGGGCATCTTTAACCACGTGGGAGGGGAAATTGCGGTCTCTAAAGAAGGAACCCCTCTGGTGTGTTCTGTGGTGGAACTGGTCCTCCTGGGAGCAGATACGGCGGAGGCGGAGGAATTGGGAATTTGGGATGGCATTTTTGCAAGAGGTAGGGTGGGAAGAGGTGTAATCCAGGTAGCTGTGGGAGTCGGTGGGTTTGTAAAAAATGTCAGTGTCAAGTCGGTCATCATTAATGGAGATGGAGAGGTCCAGGAAGGGGAGGGAGGTGTCAGAGATGGTCCAGGTAAATCTAAGGTCAGGGTGGAATGTGTTAGTGAAGTTGATGAATTGCTCAAACTCCTTGCGGGAGCACGAGGTGGCGCCAATGCAGTCATCAATGTAGCGGAGGAAGAGGTGGGGAGTGGTGCCGGTGTAATTATGGAAGATCAACTGTTCTACGTAGCCAACAAAGAGACAGGCATCGCTGGGGCCCATCCATGTGCCAATGGCTATCCCTTTGGTCTGGATGAAGTGGGAGGATTCAAAGGAGAAATTGTTAAGGGTGAGTCAGCATCTGAGTGAAACAGTCTGGGAAGAGTGTCCTTCAGTCAGCATCTGAGTGTAAGAGTCTAGGAATAGTGTCCTTCAGTCAGCATCTGAGTGTAACAGTCTCGGAATAGTGTCCTTCAGTCAGCATCTGAGCGAAACAGTCGGAGAAAAGTGTCCTACAGTCAGCATCTGAGTGTAACAGTCTAGGAATAGTGTCCTTCAGTCAGCATCTGAGCGAAACAGTCTGAGAAGAGTGTCCGTCAGTCAGCATCTGAGTGAAACAGTCTGGGAAGAGTGTCCTACAGTCAGCATCTGAGTGAAACAGTCTGGGAAGAGTGTCCTACAGTCAGCATCTGTGTGAAACAGTCTGGGAAGAGTGTCCTACAGTCAGCATCTGAGTGAAACAGTCTGGGAAGAGTGTCCTACAGTCAGCATCTGAATGGAACAGTCTGGGAAGAGTGTCCTACAGTCAGCATCTGAATGAAACAGTCTGGGAAGAGTGTCCTTCAGTGAGCATCTGAATGAAGCAGTCTGGAAAGAGTGTCCTTCAATCAGCATCTGAGTGAAACAGTCTGGGAAGAGTGTCCTACAGTCAGCATCTGAGTGTAACAGTCTAGGAAGAGTGTCCTTCAGTCAGCATCTGAGTGAAACAGTCTGAGAAAAGTGACCTTCAGTCAGCATCTGAATGAAACAGTCTGGGAAGAGTGACCTTCAGTCAGCATCTGCATGAAACAGTCTGAGAAGAGTGTCCTTCAGTCAGCATCTGAGTGTAACAGTCTGGGAAGAGTGTCCTACAGTCAGCATCTGAATGAAACAGTCTGGGAAAAGTGTCCTTCAGTCAGCATCTGAATGAAACAGTCTGGAAAGAATGTCCTACAGTCAGCATCTGCGTGAACCAGTCTGGGAAGAGTGTCCTACAGTCAGCATCTGAGTGAAACAGTCTGGGAAGAGAGTCCTACAGTCAGCATCTGCATGAAACAGTCTGAGAAGAGTGTCCTTCAGTCAGCATCTGAGTTGAACAGTCTGGGAAGAGTGTCCTTCAGTCAGCATCTGAGTGTAACAGTCCAGGAATAGTGTCCTTCAGTCAGCATCTGAGCGAAACAGTCTGGGAAGAGTGTCCTACAGTCAGCATCTGAGTGAAACAACCTGGGAAGAGTGTCCTTCAGTCAGCATCTGAATGAAACAATCTGGGAAGAGTGTCCTTCAATCAACATCTGAGTGAAACAGTCTGAGAAGAGTGTCCTTCAATCAGCATCTGAGTGAAACAGTCTGAAAAGAGTGTCCTTCAATCAGCATCTGAGTGAAACAGTCTGAGAAGAGTGTCCTTCAGTCAGCATCTGAATGAAACAGTCTCGGAAGAGTGTCCTTCAGTCAGCATCGGAATGAAACAGTCTGGGAAGAGTGTCCTACAGTCAGCATCTGAGTGAAACAGTCTGGGAAGAGTGTCCTTCAGTCAGCATCTGAATGAAACAGTCTCGGAAGAGTGTCCTTCAGTCAGCATCTGAATGAACCAGTCTGGAAAGAATGTCCTTCAATCAGCATCTGAGTGAAACAGTCTGGGAAGAGTGTCCTACAGTCAGCATCTGAGTGAAACAGTCTGGGAAGAGTGTCCTACAGTCAGCATCTGAGTGAAACAGTCTGAGAAAAGTGTCCTACAGTCAGCATCTGAATGAAACAGTCTGGGAAGAGTGTCCTTCAGTCAGCATCTGAATGAAACAGTCTGGGAAGTGTCCTTCAGTCAGCATCTGAGTGTAACAGTCTGGGAAGAGTGTCCTACAGTTAGCATCTGAATGAAACAGTCTGGGAAGAGTGTCCTACAGTCAGCATCTAAGTGAAACAGTCAGGGAAGAATGTCCTTCAGTCAGCATCTGAATGAAACAGTCTGGGAAGAGTGTCCTACAGTCAGCATCTGAATGAAACAGTCTGAGAAGAGTGTCCTTCAGTCAGCATCTGCGTGAACCAGTCGGGAAGAGTGTCCTACAGTCAGCATCTGCGTGAAACAGTCAGAGAAGAGTGTCCTTCAGTCAGCATCTGAATGAAACAGTCTGGGAAGAGTGTCCTACAGTCAGCACCTGAGTGCAACAGTCTGGGAAGAGTGTCCTTCAGTCAGCATCTGAGTGAAACAGTCTGGGAAGTGTCCTACAGTCAGCATCTGAGTGAAACAGTCTGAGAAAAGTGTCCTACAGTCAGCATCTGAATGAAACAGTCTGGGAAGTGTGTCCTACAGTCAGCATCTGAGTGAAACAGTCTGGGAAGTGTGTCCTTCAGTCAGCATCACAGTGTAACAGTCTGGGAAGAATATCAAAAGTGACACAAGGCAAGCAGAAGCAGCTGATTGGGTAAGGTCAGGTGAATACTCATACTATAATTATCTCTATAACTTGTAATGTCGTTATGTTGGGTTTTCAGTTTATAAACGCAATAGTGCAGACTTTCAGAGAAGAAGTGCCCTAGAGTAAATAGTATTATTTGATTTTAAGGGAAATCTAAGGGATTAATTTAAAGGTGCAAGTCATGGGAGGAGAGCTTAAGACCATGGCATGCTCCTCCTGTTCAGAGTGAAAAGCTGAGCATAGTTCCAGGGGGTCCAAAACCAGCACATATGCAGGAAGAGTCTCCATCTGCCGTTCCGAGAAGCCCAAGTTTGGGTGCAAGGACCAAGACTATCTTGAGCAACCACAGGATATTCTAGAGTGGGAGGGTGAATAGCCAATGGTCAAGGTAATCATTGGAACCAACAAAATAGATAAGAAATGGGATAAGGTCGAGAATACGGGGAGTTAAGAAGCAAGTTTAAAAAGTAGGACGTCAAATATAGTGATCATAGGAATGCTTCCAGATCCCCATGCTAATTAGAGTGGAAATAGCAGGTTATTTCAGATGAATACATGGCTGGAGAGATGGTGTGAGGGAAAAGTTTCAGATTCCTGACATTAGGACTAGTTCTGTGGGAGGTGGGACCAGTACCAGCTGAATGGGCTATACCTGATCAGATTCCCTACAGTATGGAAACAGGCCCTTCGACCCAACAAGAGTAACCCAAAGAGTAACCCACCCAGACCCATTCCCCTACATTTACCCCTGATTAATGCATCTAACACTATGGGCAATTTAGCATGGCCAATTCACCTAACCTGCACATCTTTGGATTGTGGGAGGAAACCGGAGCACCCGGAGGAAACCCACACAGACACAGGGAGAATGTGCAAACTCCACACAGACAGTCGCCTGAGGTTGGAATTGAATCGAGGTTCCTGGTGCTGTGAGGCAACAGTGCTAACTACTGAGCCACCATGCCACCTCTGGGAAGGATTGGAACTGAGGTCCTGTTGGGGGGTGAGATGGGGGGGGGGGGGGGTTTGTATTTACTGATGGGGTTGGAAAAGGTTAAAACTAAGACAGAATGGGGATGGGAACCTTTACAGGGAGACAGGAGAGAGGGCAGAAACAAAAGATAGAATTGGAAATAAGAAAAAGGGATAGATAGAGAATTCAAGGCCAAGAATCAAGCCTGACCTCAGTGCAAAATAATGCTAAGAATGTTAAAAAGATAAGCCTTGAGGTCTTATGTCTTAATGTGTGAAACATTGCAATGCTGTGGATTAATTAGTCACAAAAATATACACAAATGGGTCTGATATGCTTAGGACTATGGAGATGTGACTGCAATGTGACCGTGGGTGGGAATTGAACATCTCGGGGTATTCGGTTTTTAGGAAGGAAGCAATTTAAACTTCAGCAGAAGAGGACAAAATGATTAATTGAGAGAGTGGGGGAATAAAATATGAGAGGAAGCTGGCTGGGAACATACAAATTGACTGTAAAAGATTCTGTGGTTATGTTAACAGAAAAAGATTAATAAAGACAAATGTAGGCCTCTTACAATCAGAAAAAGGGGAAGTTATAATGGGGAATAAAGAGGTGGTAGACAAATTAAATACATATTTTGGCACTATCTTTATCAACAACACAAAAAATATTACAATAATGTTGGGGAACACAGGCTAGTGAGAGGGAAGAACTGAAGGAAATAAGTATTAGTCAGGATATTGTGTAGGGAAAATGATGGGATTAAAGAGCAATAGTTCAAAACTAGCAGGCATGTTTTTTAAGTTGAGGGGTGAAAAGGACTTGAGGGGCAACATTTTTAAACAGAATGGTTTGTGTGTGTGAACCGCCAGAGGAAGTGGTGGATGCAGGTACAGTTACAACATTTAATAGACATTCAGATAAGTACATGAATAGAAAAGATTTGGTGGGATATGGGCCAAGTGCAGGCAGGTGGGAGTAGTTTAGTTTGAGAACATGGTCAGCATGGACTTGTTGGACTGAAGGGTCTGTTTCCATGCTGTATGACTCCATGACTCTGACTAAATCCCCAAGGCCCAACAATTTACGGGAGTAGCCCTAGAAATTGTGAATGCATTGGTGATCGTCGTTCAAAATTATGGAACAGCTATGGAACATCATTGAAGATTGAAGCATAGATAATGTAACCCCACAATATGAAGAAAAAGTTAGAGATAAAACAAGAAATTATTGACTGGTTAGCCTGACATTGTTACTGGAGATAATGCCAGAGTCTATCACGAAAGATTTAATAACAGATTACTTTGAAAACAGTGAGAGGATCTGACAGAGTCAGCATGGATTTAGGAAATGGAGATCTTGCTTGGGAATTCTAGGATGGAATGAGTGGAGTTGATAAATGTGAACCTGTGGATGTGATTTACTTGAACTTTCGGAAGGCTTTCGATAAGATCCCACATCAAATATTAACATATAAAATTAAAGCACACGGAATTGGGGGTGTATTGACGTGGGTAGCGAACTGGTTGGCAGACAGGAAACAAGAAATAGGAATAAATGGGAGTGGTAGGCAGTACATGATGGGGTACTGCAGGGATCACTGCTTGGACCCCAGCCAGTCACAATATATATTAAAGGTTTAGATGTGGAAATTAAAGGTAATAGCCACATGTTTGCAGAGAACGTCTATCTGGGTGAGAGGGTCGACCATGAGGAGGATGCAGAGATATTTCTGTGTGATTTGGACAAGCTAAGTGGAAAAATGCATGACAAATGCGGTATAATGTGAATAAATGTGAGGTTATCCACTTTGGTAGCAAAAACAGGAAGGCGGATTATTATTTGAATGGGGATAGATTGGAAAAGGAGGAGGTGCAACAAGACCTGGTATCTTTGTACACTAGTTGCTGAATTTAAGCGTTCAGGTGCAGCAGGTGATGGAGAAAACAAATGGTGTGTTAGCCTTCATAGCAAGAGGATTCGAGTACAAGAGCAGGGACATCTTGCTGTAATTGTATAGGGCATTGGCTTGATCACACCTGGAGTTTTGTGTGTAGTTTTGGTCTCCTGAGGAAGGGTGTTCTTGCTACAGAGGGAGTACAGCAAAGATTTACAAGAGTGACTCCTGGGATGGCAAAACTGACACATGAACAGAGACTGGATTGGTTAAAATTATGTTCACTGGAGTGGGGATCTCATAGAAAAGTATAAAATTCTAATAGGACCAGACAGGGTAAATGCAGGAGGAATGCTTCCGATGAGCACAAAGTCAACAACCAGGGGTCACAGTTTAAGGATACAGAGGAGGTCATTCAGAATTGAGATGAGGAGAAATGTCTTCACCCAGAGAATGGCTGGTAGAATTCTCTGCCTCAGAAAGCAGTTGAGGCCAAAATATGGAACGTTTTCAAGGAGGAGTTAGATATTGTTCTTAGGGCTAAAGGGATCAAAGGGTATGGGGCAAAAGCAGTAACATGATACTAAGTCAGATGATCAGTGATGATC
Organism: Chiloscyllium plagiosum; assembly: GCF_004010195.1. Classification (NCBI taxonomy): domain Eukaryota; kingdom Metazoa; phylum Chordata; class Chondrichthyes; order Orectolobiformes; family Hemiscylliidae; genus Chiloscyllium; species Chiloscyllium plagiosum. The sequence goes on from NC_057715.1 coordinate 93,492,913, forward strand.
ATAATGAAGGGCAGAACAGGCTTGAAGGGCCAAATGGCCCATTCCTCCTCCTATTTTCTATGTTTATGTTTCTATCCGTCCTGGATTGCCAAAAGTAAAGTGCTATCTGGGTGCCTTTTAAATAGGGTGCTTTCATGTTGGAGCGAAGAAGGGGGTCAGAATATCCTACCCAGAAAATTTGGCATTTGACACCTACACGAACATGTAATAAACTGAGAAGAATGTAATTGCACAAATAAACCCAAACAGTCTCTGAGTGGAAGTCCCTTCCATTTTTACGTCACATGTAGTCACAAAAACAAATAATACTGCCCCTGTACGAGGAAAACAGAGGATCTACGGCCAATGACAGAATGTAAAAAAGAAAACTAAAGCCAGTACACCAAAAGATTTAGAATTTAAAGTTATAGTTGGAGTTCAATTATTAAAATGTATCTTACAATATTGGTGTGTTATAGAGTATTTGACTATCCCTCAGAAAATATTGCACGTGTATGCAATATGTCCCCATAAAGATGATATTGAACTTGTTATCCAGCTTATATTTGTTTTATTATTAATTTCTAGGTGTGTGATTCAGAAAACGAAACCCTGACAAAGCATGTCTTTTGTGTAAAGTAAAAGCAAAACCGTGGGCGGCACAGTGGTTAGCACTGCTGCCTCACAGCGCCAGAGACCCGGGTTCAATTCCCGCCTCAGGCGACTGACTGTGTGGAGTTTGCACATTCTCCCCGTGTCTGCGTGGGTTTCCTCCGGGTGCTCCGGTTTCCTCCCACATTCCAAAGATGTGCAGGTCAAGTGAATTGGCCATGCTAAATTGCCCGTAGTGTTAGTTAAGGGGCAAATGTAGGGATATGGGTGGGTTGCGCTTCGGCGGGTCGGTGTGGACTTGTTGGGCCGAAGGGCCTGTTTCCACACTGTAATGTAATCTAATCTAAAAAAAACACTGCGCATGCTGGAAATCCGAAACAAATGGAAAATGCTGGAAAAACTCAGCAGGTCTGGCAGCATCTGTGGAGATCTCATGACCTTTATGTGTAAGATCAATAGAAATTACAGCTTTAAAAGTAATACACTTATTTGTGAGGTTTGCAACTGAGAATTTATTATTAAATGAAGGTCACCACATAGAATCACAATTGCATATTTAAAATCTTTACACATAGACCTCTGATGTGCAATTTGCACATAAATTCAACTAATACCCTGTGCTTTTGAAATTGTAGAATACCACTGCGCTTAGCTGGGTCATTAATATCAGTAGAACACATAGCTAAGTACAGGTTAACAGTTCACCCTTCAACTGGTTTCAGTAAAGTTGCTTTGAAATTCTGCACAAACTTTTCATGGATTGTCTCTGCACTCAATGTGGAAATAAATCTATTAACCAAATGCATTTTCCCCTAAAATCTAGCTCCCTTTCTGTATCAAAAAATGGAGATAGATAATGCCCCTTTAGAATTCAAAGTTGGGAAATCTAAAGTCAACATGTGGGTCAGATAGTGGTTCTCATTTTCAAATGGAAATTTTCCTTATAAAATCTATTTTTTCACCATTAACAAATTAAAGTCACTTTTACGAGACAGGTTTAGATTAAGACACAAACAATTTTTTTTGCATAGATCTAAAAAGTTTCTTTTTTCAAGTTTCTCAGATCACCAGCTTTTCATTACTTAAAGTACTGGTGTCTTCTTCATCTTCGTTTATGTGTGAACTAAAATGCGCTGGCAAATCAATTATCTGCTGCTCTGAAGTAGTTAACTCAAAACCAGAATTGTCATAGAGAAGAAAATTGGGATCAGAAGGAAAACTCTGACACCGATCATGTCTGTACTGATGACGAGGTAATGGATTGCTCCGTGGAGACCTCCGATTGGAACAGTTCTCAGAGTTGGGATCACTAACTTTAGGAGTTAATTTATATCGGTTTGTTGACATGCTCGATCTTCTCTTGCCTCTACAGGTTTCTGAGTTAGTAAGAATACTACTTGTTGTTTGCTGTTCATTTGCCATCTCAGTTTTACAAGTCTGAGCTCCAGGCTGACTACTTTTCTTGTGATATTTCGACGGCTCCATTGCAAATGCACTGCAAGTCCGGCCATGATGTTTTGCTGAGCTAGCACTATTAAATCTGGACTGAGCTACTACTTTGTCACCAGCGGATTTGTCAGTCCCAGCTGCCGTCCTGCAAATAGCTCTGGAGTGAGAGTGGGATGGAAGTTTCTGTGTACAAGTGGACAGACTTCTTTCTCTGTAGGACTTTGCAGTTTTGCATTCATTGAAACTGGATGTCCTCCTAAAATTAGGATTTCTGCCACTCCCTCTTTCACACATTTCTATCTCAGTTTCACAACGCCTGAACTTTCTTGGCCTACCTGGAAGGGTTTTATTACTGGCTTCACAATTAGGTCCCGTGCAATTTAATTGTGGCATTTGGTATGGCAGGAAGTAGTCAACAAACGGTTCTGGAGAAGGTGCAATTGTATAATCCATCCTATGGTTTGCTTTTTCCATTTGTTGGTTGTAATAAATTGACTTCTGATCTGTAAATGGAGATTGAATGCGAAATCTGTTTGCGCTACTTTCAACATCGCTTTCTTTGTCCATATGGGGTGCAATGACAGTGGTGACATTAGTTTGGTCTACTTCTGTAACTGGGGCTCCTGCTTCATTAATGACCGTGTCATCTAGTGGGTGCTGTGTTACATGATACACCTGAGTTGCTTCTGTTATCCCTTTCTTTTTCATTTCTTTCAACTGTTGATGTGCCAAGCGATATCCAAATATCGGAGGGATCACTTTCTGAGCACTTTGTTGCCCTGGGTTTTCTTCAGCCTGCGAGTCCTGATTTGGAATGAAATGCTGGCTCCTCCTGTACGTTAAAGGGATATTCAGACCATCGTTGAGTTTTACCGGGGCAACATTGTCAGTTAAAAAGTCATGTTGATGGTTCAGGTCACAAAAGTTTCTTTCATTTTCAAGGTTTTTCCTGAAACTGTGTGGAGGTCCTGAGCCCTGTCTTCCTGCAGTGCTGCAGGCTTGTGTCTTACGTGATAGCTTTGTCCGTATAGTGATAGCAATGGTTGCAATGATTATCACCAGACAGAGAGAAATGCCTGTGATTGTTACTATATTGCCTGTGTTATATGCTTCATTGTGAACTGTTCCAGCACTCTGTTCTGTATAATGAAAAAGATTTAATATTTAAGTAAACAAACAAACTTTAGGAAATTTGAAATAAGAGTAGCCTACTCAAGACTTCCTTCCCTCCCAACAAGCCTGTTCTGCTGTTGAGTTAGATCATGGCTGACCCTAACTCCATCCAGTTACCTTGATTCCAGAACCATGAATTACCCTTATCAAATAAAATATCTTCAATTTCTATGAATTCTATGTTTTGAAATTTTTCAGGGTAGGGAATCCCAGATTTCCTCCAGCCTTTGTGTGAAAGAGTGTGTCGTGACATCACCATTTTATGGCCTGGTTATAACCTTGTCTTGGACTCTCCCACCAAAGGAGACAGTTTCTCTCTCTCAATTCCATTAGGAACGACTCTGATAGATCACCCTTCATCTACAATATTCAGGGAAACATGAACCTAGTTAATGAGTCTCTATAGGATTTAGTGTAACTATTTCAGTTATAGTCACTATAAGGTAATTAGAATCAAAATAGTTTCAGGTATTGAAGCTAAATGTGTTACCAAATGAGCTGACCATGTGAAATTAAAATCAATAAAATTGTTTAACATGATTCTAAATTTGGTCCCCTTACCCTCCACCCCTGTTTTGTGTCTCCACAAACATTTTGCCCACTTTGAGATTTCATAGAATTATAATGCTGATCATCAACTTGTTGCAATACCTCATAAATAGTCTTTCCATGGATTTAAATTCTGGGGTGGGTCTTTAAGTTGGAGCTTTGGGCTTGGAGCATTATGACCTTCTGAGCCACAAACCTCCCTCTATCACATTAAAATAAAGAAAACTATGTTCAGAGTGCAGAGAATTGGATTCCAATACTGGAATGGCACCAGTGGACACTTACTTGGTTTCCTATTTCTTCTTTTCACATGTCTTACTACCTAAACAAGCATCCACTCCCACAACCATCCATGATCAGTGACACACAGTGTATGGTATCTACAAGATGCATTACAGAAATTCATCAAAGATCCTCACATAGCACCTTCCAAGCTCATAACCACTTCCATCTAGAAGGATAAGGGCAGCAGATACAGAGGAACACCATGAAGGCACATTGAAGCCCCCTCCGATCCACTCACCATCTTGACTTACAAATATGTCCCCAGTCCATAACTGTCACTAGATCAAAATCATGGAATTCCCTTCCTCAGGACAATTTGGGTCAACCTACAGCACATGAACTGCGGTGGTTCAAGAAGGTAGCTCACCATCACCTTCTCAGGGGCAACTAGGGATGGGCAATAAATGCTGCCCAGACAGCAACACGCATCCAAATTAATAAAATTAAAACACTGACCTAAGTTAAGCTTTCTACATCTCTGGATTTACATATTGCATGTTTCGGCGATGCAAGTGATGTCAAAAGCTGCACTGAATCCTTACAGTGTGGAAGCAGGCCATTCGGCCCATCGAGTTCACAACAACCATCTGAAGAGAATCCCATCCAAATTCTGTATTCCTGCATTTCTCACAGCTAATCCACCCAGCCTGCACATCTTTGGACAGTGGGAGGAAACTGGACCAAACCCATGCAGACATGGGAACAATGTGCAAACTCCACACAAACAGTCACCCGAGGTTGGAATCAAACCCAGGTCCCTGGTGCTGTGAGGCAGCAGTGCTGATGAGTGAGCCACTTGCCACCCCTACCCAAGCATCCACACTTACTGGGATTGTCCTTAGAACAGTGAAGGCTAGGAGGAAATTTAATCAAAGTGTTCAAGCCTGTGAAGGATTCAATAAGGTAGATGGGAAGAAACTGTTTTCCTTGGCAGGTTGACCAGTAGACAGCATACATAGGTTTAAATTATTAGACAAAGAACCTCAGGGAGATGAGTTTTTTTTAAATGCAGTGTTTTTTTTCCACTTATTCATGGAATGAGGGTATCACTGGCTAGGCCAGTCCTTTATTGTCCATTCCTCAATCTCCCCTTGATCTGAATGATTTGATAGGGCCATTTTAGAGGGCAATTAAAAGTCAACCACATTGTGGGAGGGGTATGGAGTCACATGTGGCTAAGGTGAGGATGTCAGATCTCCTAATTGTTGAACAGTTACAATTTGGAGTGTGCTGGCTGAAAGACTAATAAAAGCAAATTTATTATTCGCTTTCAAAAATCAATTTTATACATGCTTGAAAGATCATATTGTCATAGAGAAACAGCAGAGGAATGGAACTAATTGGATAGCTTGTTTAAAGAGTTGTGACAAAGGATAGGCTGAATGCTTTGTGGTTCTATACTTTTACTTGTCATATGGTTTATTTCTTTTTGTTAATTATTGGTTCTTTTTCTCTTTCGATTTTCTCTCTGAACATGGTAACTTAATACTGGTAGACAGTGAGTCTCCTAGTACCTTACCCAGTAGGGACAATGTTTTCCTACATAATACACTGCACTTAAAAGTACACAACTATGTGTGAAGTACAGTACATTCAGACTTTTAAGTGATACATTTGAGAATTATATAAGCAGGTATATTACTTTCTATTCAGAAAAGCTTTTCATCTTTAACGTGAATTTTGAAATCACTGAATTCACTGAAATTAATTTATAATAATCATTCTTTCCATGCTCAAATAGTTCTAGATGCAATGTAGGGCGAATATTGTCACTTGTTTTAAAACATTGCCAGTGTACTTTTATATTCAATCATTGGATTTGAAAACAATTGCCTGCAATACTATTTATTTTCATGTAGGTGTAAATTACTGGAGATGCTGGAATCTGTACTGAAAACAAAAAATGCTGGAGGTCATAGCAGGTCAGGCAGCATCTGTGGAGAGACAACAAGTTAACGTTTTGAGTCTAGATGACTCTTCATGCTCTCTCTCTCCATGGATGCTGCCTGACCCACTGCAATTTCCAGCATTTTTTGTTTTCAGTAATCTCATGTCCTCATTTCTCTTTTATTTTTTAAATATCATTTTGCTCAATTGCTCTTATCTTGGCTTCTTGTAAAACATAATGCAGCTGTGTTAATATCATCATTCTTCATGACTCTAACCTGTCACTATTGGGTTCCCTATTGCATTAACATTGAGCAAAGCCCTGCTCTTCTGTCACATCTACCATCAGATAAATACAATGTATGTATGCAACAAGAACAGGAAGTGATGAGAACATAAATTGCTGGAAAATCTCAATACGTCTGGTAGCTTCTGTGAAGGGAAATCAAAGTTAATATTTTGGGTCCAGTGATAGTTAATGAAGATTAGTGTCTGACAACCTTGCATGTTTTCTTTGAAAACTGGAAAATTTACATTTGATGTATTTACTTACCAGCACAATCCACAAGTGAACAATAGGAGACTTCTTTCTTCTCCCCATTACAAGCAGCCGTCCCCAAGAAGGACGCAACACATTGTCGGTATCTCTCACGTACTCCGTCACCACACGTGACACTACATGGACTCCAAGACAGCCAAACACTCCCTCTTTCTATAAACATGAAAAAAATGATTACTACCGGAAAAATTATGTCTTGTGGTTACTTTATGTTTAATTCCATTCATAGGATTTACAACAACCTTTCATGTAGCCTCTCCTCTTCCCCCAAAAGCTCAATGGGTAAATGCACCTTTTGCAGAAGGTAATCGTTCAATCTCTGATCACTGGTTTGTTCTGAGTTAATTGATATCAAGCAAAGTAAAAAATGGCAGCAAATTTCAGACTTGGGTTAAGGAGATGGAAAATAAGCCAGAGTGCTTATTTCTAATGCAGTGACTGCTGCTTATGGGCGGCATGGTAGCTCAGTGGTTAGCACTGCTGTCTTACAGTGCCAGGTTCGATTCCTGCCTCAGGCAACTGTGTGGAGTTTGCACATTCCCCCTGTGTCTGCGTGGGTTTCCTCACAGTGCTCCGGTTTTCTCCCAGAATCCAAAGATGTGCAGGTCAGTTGAATTGGCCGTGCTAAATTGCCCATAGTGCTAGATGCATTAGTCAGGGATAAATATAGGGTAGGGGAATGGGTCTAGGTGGGTTACTCTTTGGAGGGTCGGACTGGACTTGTTGGGCTAACTCACATCCTGTCTCCCCAACCCCTGTTCACTAACTATTAGGCACAAGTCAGAAATATAGCAGGAGACTTTCCATTTGCCTGGATGAGTGTAGCTCCAACAGCACTCAAGAAGTTGACACCATCCAGGACAAAAGTGCCTGCTTAATTGGCACCACATCCAGCACCTTCAACATTCACTCCATTCATCACCAATATGTAATAATGACAGAATTTCAACTACAAGATGTACTGCAGTAACTTACCAAGACTTCTCAGACAGCACTTTCCAAATCTATGAAATTTAACATTGAGAAGAATGAGGGCATCAGTTCATGGCAATACCAGCATCTGCAAGCTCCCCTTCAAGCTACACACTTGGAATTATAAATAGTCATAGTCATAGAGATGTACAGCACAGAAACAGACCTTCAGTCCAACTCGTCCATGCTGACCAGATATCCTAGATTAATCTAGTCCCATTTGCCAGCACTTGACCCACATCCCTCTAAACCCTTCTTAATCATGTACCCATCCAGATGCCTTTTAAATGGCAGCTCATTCCATATACGCATTACCCTTTGCGTGAAAAAGATACCCCTTAGGTCCCTTTTAAATCTTTCCCCTCTCGCCCAAAACCTATGCCCTCTAGTTCTGAACTCCCCCAAAGCAGGGAATAGACCTTGTCTATTTACATATCCTTGTCCCTCATGATTTTATAAACCTCTATAAGGTCACCCCTCAGCCTCCGACACTGTAGCAAACAGCACCAGCCAATTCAGCCTCTCCCTAAAGCTCAAGACTCTCCCTATAACTTAAACCCTCCAACCCTGGCAACACCCTTGTTAAACTTTTCTGAGCCCTTTCAAGTTTCACAACATCCTTCCTATAGCAGGAATTGCACACAATATTCTAAAAGGGGCCTAACAAATGTCCTGTACAGCCACAAGATAACCTCCCAACTCCTATACTCAATGCTCTGACCAATAAAGAAAAGCATACCAAACACCTTCTTCACTACCCTATCTGTCTGAGGCTTCACTTTCAAGGAACTATTATCCTGCGCTCCAAGGTCTCTTTGTTCAGCAACATTCCCCATTAATTGTCCCGCCCTGATATGCCTTTCCAAAATGCACCACCTCACATTTATCTAAATTAAACTCCATCCCACCACTCCTCAGCCTATTGGCCCATCTGATCAAGATCCCGTTGTACTCTGAGGTAACCTTCTTCGCTGTCCACCAATTTTGGTGTCATCTGCAAACTTACTAACTATACCTCCTATGTTCACACCCAAATCATTTATGTAAATGGCAAAAATCAGGGGATCCAGCATCAATCCTTGTGGCACATCACTCAGGGAGAACTAACTATTTGGATACAGAACTGACTCGAAGGTAGAAGACTGAGAGTGGTGGTGGAGGGTTGCTTTTCAAACTTAAGTGATATCTTGGAACTATTCTCACTTCAATGGTTGAGAAGCTTCTAGAAAAAAATTATTTAGATACAACTAGTATTCACATGAAAACAGGGTTGGACAGAAAGAATCAACATCACTCTCAAGGGGAAATCATGCTTAACTAACTTGCTGGAGCTTTTTGAAGAGAAAACATCATGCTGAATGATTGTAGTGCTGATGATATGGCGTACAGGGATTTTCAGAAAGCTTTCAATACAGTGCCACACAACAAACCTGTTAGAAAATCTATTACTTTTGGAATAAAAGGGACATTAGCAACATGGGTACAAAACTGGCTGATTAATAGGAAACAGAAAGTAATGGTCAATTAACATTTTTTGGATTGGAGGAAGGCTTGTAGTGGAGTTTCCCATAGGTCAATATTGCAACATTTGCTTTTCCTGATGATATAGGTCTTGGTGTGCAGTGGACAAGTTCAAAGCTGCAGATCAAAAGACTTGAACACAACCTGTAAACATTGTAAACTGTGAGGAAGATAGAGTGGAACTTCCAAAGAACATAGATCAGTTAGTAGAGTGGGCAAATAGGTGGCAGATGAAGTTCAAGGTAAAGAAGCATGAGGTGATACATTTTAGTCGGACAATTATTGTCAGATAACATAAAATAAGGAGTATAATTATAAAGGGGGCATTGGAACAGATTCAGGGTCAATATTTGCACACATTATAAAAGTGACAAGTCAGATGAAGAGGTGAATTAATAAAGCGTACAGTATCTGGGACTTAGTGTACAAGAGCAAGTCGTTTATGCTGAAATCGTGTAAGATACTTGTTAATGACCTCAGCTGGAGTATTGTATACAGTTCTAGGTGCCATGATACAGGAAGGATCTGACCACATTGGACAGATTGCAGAAGAGATTTACAAGTAGGCTTCTAGGGAAAAGAAGCTTCAGTTTTGAGGATAGATTGGAAAGGTTGGGACTGAGGGAGGCTAAGAGGAGATTTGATAGAAGTTTTCACAATCATGAGAGGGTTAGATAGAGAGAAACTGTTCCATCTGTAAAAGAAAATATGATGTGAGCAAAAATACCTTTCATTCAACAAGTGATTTGGGGCTGCAATTTATTGTGTGGTGGAGGCAGGTTCAGGAGGGCATTGGATGATTATGCAAAGATAAATAATGTTCAGGGACATGAGAAAAAGGCAAGAGAACAGCACTAAATCATGACATTCACTTGGAGAGCTGGTACAATAGGATGGCCAATGACCCTTTTTTGTACACTAACACCATTGTGACTGTATCATCAGTCCTTCACTGCTTCTGGGTCAAAAAAACTGGAACTCCATCCTTAATAGCATCTTGGGGCTTAATCCACCAAATGGACTGTAGCAATTCAAGTAGGCAGCCCCACACCACCTTCTCAAGGACAACTAGAGATGAGCAATAGAGTCTAGATTAGAGTGGTGCTGGAAAAGCACAGCAGGTCAGGCAGCATCCGAGGAGCAGGAAAAGATGCTGTCCTAGCTAGAAATGCTCACATCCTAAGAAAGAATAAAAAATGAATCTTTAAATTGGTAGACCATTTTTTATAGTCACCAAAAACAAAGAAATCCAAGATGTTAAATGTGCTCACATTGCCTCAATACTTATGCTATGCTTCCAATGAAATGATTTGAATTTAAGACGTGTCATAGGAGCATAAAATAAATATAATATTGAAGCACACTATGAGCTATTAGGTCAGATACAGAGAAGACTGGCAAAAGAGATAAGGAGTGTCTCAAAGGGGAAGAGGTGCAGGGAACTGATACAACTGTGTTTTTTAGAACTTTTGTATGAATTATTACAAACTATTACAAACATTAATTGCATTATCATAATTTACTTATATTGGATCATCGTAACAAAATAAATAGTAACTATATTAAATGTATTAACATAACATCACTTGTGAAAAGACAGAACAAAGCAGCTACAGTGTAGGCTAGAAATACTCACAGGTACATGTTTTGCAATACATTTTTATTGCCTGCTACTGTATTGCATGCCTCTGCTAAAATAGCACTCAAAGAAATGTCACCTCTTAAGAGCTGCATGTGTGTAGATTTTAGGGGATTTCAGGACCTGCTTTGTTGTGATGTTAACTAATCCACAAACAATCACCGTGTTAGCTCACGTAGATTAGCACTGAGACACAGAATTCCTAGAACTGCAGTAAGAATTAGAGCCATTGGGACAAAAAGAAAGTCAACAAAAAGAATTATAACTATATATTTCTCTCAGACGTGATCAATCCTTCTCTTTGTCCCTTGAAAATTTAAGGTTCAGAAAGTTCCCTTGACTGCAATTTGTGAATTACAAAGAGAAAGTAAATTATAGTTGCATGATTCAATATGTGAATTGCCTGTTGTTAAAGCATATGTACATTAATATGTGTTTGTGTACAGCAAAACACAAATTCTAAAGTTACCATCAGAGACACCCGACATTTCTACAAGGTGTGTTTTTGTAGCCTTCATCGATGGAATCATTTCAACATTAACTTGTCATACATTTAAGCTAGTAATACACTATTGAAGCTGTAAATAGCACCGAAAAAGTTAAGCCATATTAAATCAGGAATAAATTAGTTTATAATTGTGCACTAATTAGTAATTATTTATGAACAAATTCTCTTGTCTTGAAAAACTAATTTAGAAGTTTGGAATCCCATTTCCTGTAAACAGTATTTAAAACTGTTGACTTTTGTTTGAAAACTTTAAAATTTGTGGTCTGATATTTGAGTTTCTACCTTAATTTTAATATTATTCCACAATTTATATTTTGCTTGCTGAATCACATTTCAGTGATTGTGGAGAGTCCCTTCTGTTTACGAGCAACCTTAGGGTAAATGTTGGTCATTTGGCCCTTCAAGATCAAGGCTGATCTACTTGTCTTCCAAATTCCACATTCCCAGCTACTCCCAATGACCTTTGATTCCTTTGCCACAAGAATCCTTTTACCTCTTCCTTAAAAATATTCAACGATTCTGCCTCCACTGCCTTTGCAGGAGAGAATTCCAAAGTCACACAACTCCCTGAGACAAAACAAAATTCTCATGACTTGTCCTACCTGCCTATCTTCCTTTCCACCTCTCTGCGCTACTTTCTCCCCACCCCCACCCTCCTCACATTTATCTCTCCACCCTCCAGGCACTTTGCCTGTATTTCTGATGAAGGGCTTTTGCCCAAACATCGATTTTCCTGCTCCTCGGATGCTGCCTGAACTGCTGTGCTTTTTCAGCACCACTCTAATCCAAAACAAAATTCCTGTCATCTCTGTTTTTAAAAAATGACTCTAAGATTAAAACTGTGTCCCTTTGTTTTGGACTCAACCACAAGAGAAAATATCTTTTTCACAAGCCCATTAAGGAGTTTATAAGCTTCAATCAAATCACCTCTCACACTCTTCTAAACTCTAGTAACAACAAGCCCAGTCTGTCCAATCTTTCCTCATAAGACACTCACTCATTCCAGATATCAATCTCGTAAAGTTCCTCTGAAATGCCTCTGATGCATTTACATCTTTCCTTAAAGAAGGAGATCAAAGCTGCACACAGTTTGAGAAAAGTGGTCTCACCAATGCCCTGGATAACTGAAGTGTAACATCTTGATCCCTTGCTATATCTATATACTAACTTCTTGACACATGCACTAGGACACCTAGTTCCATCTGCACCTTGAAATTCTTCAGTTAGTCTCCATTATAATATCTTCTGCTGGTAGAATTCTTCCTGGTAAGGTGAACTTTATTTTCCAACATTACACTCAATCTGACCAATTTTTGCCATTTCACTTAATCTATCTATATTGGTCTGCACCCTTGTTATACTCTTCTACCTGTCTTTGAGTCATCTGCAAATTTAGCCACCATGCCTTTGTACCCCTCATCGAAATCATTGAGAAAAATTGTTAAATGTTGAGGGCCTAGCTCTACCTACTCATCACATACTGCGAGTCTGAAAAAGATTCATTTATGATACTCTCTGTTTTCTGCCAGCAGCCAATCTTCTATCCCTGCTGGTATATTATTAACAGCAGTCCCACTTTGCACAATAACCTTTTATGTGGCACCTTGTCAAATATCTTCTGGAAATCCAAGTACAGTATATCGATGTATTTCCCTTTATCTATAATATACACTACTTCTTCAAAGACATACAGTTAATTGTGTAAACAAAATTTCCCTTTTACAGAACCATGCTGAGTCTTCCCAGTTACCTGGGGGTTTTCCCCAAGTGCCCAGTTATAACCCCCCCTTAACCATTAATTCTAAAACCTTCCCCACAACAGACATTAGGCTAACTGGCTTATAGTTTCCTGTTTTCTGCCTCCTTCCTTTCTTGAGCAGAGAAGCTATATTCACTACTTGTTGTCTCATGAAATTTTTCCAGAATCAAACGGACTTTGGAAATTTAATACCACCACATCTATTATCTCATTAGCCACCTCTTTAGGACCCAAAGACAAAGTCCATTGGACCCGGAGATTTATTAAACCACAGCTCCATCAGTTTGCTCAACATTACTTCGCTTATGATTATAATCACACCAAAATATTCTCTTTCATCACCCTTTGAATTATGGGTATTACAGGGATGATTTTTGTTTCCCCTATTGTTAGGGCGGAAGAAAAATAGCTACTCATTACATCTGTCATTTCTTTATTATCTACCATCAGCTCTCCCATCATTCTCACTCTCTAGAGGGCCAACACTCACTTTGGTAACTCCTTTTTCAGAGATCTATAGTAACTCATGCTATCAGCTTTTACATTTCTAGTTAGCTTCCTCTCAAGTTCCAATTTACTTGTTTTGATTAACAATTCTTTACATTCCTTTATATTATAACCAGTCGTTTGATCTGCCACTCAACTTTGTGTAATTATGTGCATTCTTCCTTAAGTTTGACAGTTTCCGTAATTGCTTTAGTTAATCACAGATGATAGGATCCCCCGCCTCTGAGGCATGTGTTTGTCATGGGCATTCTGAAACATCTCTTAAAGTGTCTCTATCTCCTCTTTTAATACCTGAGCTCACTTCAACTAACTCAGCTTTCTAATCCACACTGCTGCCCTTATTTAAATCTAAAATACTAATCTTAGCCTCACTTTTCTTCCTTGTAAATTGAATGTAAGATGTTATTATATTATGACCGCTACCTAGAAGTGTCTTTACTCTGAGTTCAATAATTAATTAATCCTTTCACATTACACAATTATAAGTCTAGAATAGCTCTATGGTCAGTTCCAGAATGTACTGATCTAAGAAACTATCTCAAAAGCATTCTATGAGCTCCTCACTGAGGTTCCTATTGATAATCTGACTTTCCCAGTTTATACAGACTAAAATTATTCATGATTATTACTTCCCTTTTATCATAAGCACCCAATATTTCTTCTTGCATACTCTTCCTATGTTGTGGTTACTATTTGGGGGCCTGTAAACCAATCAAGATCAACGTAACAAATTTTGGCTATTTTTGAGAAAACAAAGTATTTCAGGACAGTATTTCAAATATTAATTTTGAGTTAATTACATCAACATGGTAATTTTCAGTTAAGATACATACATCCACCTTAACGTTTTACACTTGTTTTTGACTCGTCAAGGGCTAATTATCAAACCAATGTAGGACAATGTTACATGGTGCTTTTACAAAATGTTCAATGGCATTGATAAATTAAATGTAATATTATTCATTGCATTATCTACCAAGTTTGCACAGATTATTTAATATCACTATGCAATATGTTCCCCTATTCTAGCAACTCCAAAGTTGTTAACCAAATGAACAGAAAGGGAAATACAGAATAATGTTAAATAATACGAACCTGTGTATTTCTGAAGGGTAACACAATTTACAGCTTTGGTGGAAGTGTGGCTGTGATTCAGAATGCTAACGTACTCGAAGCAATAGTTATTTTTCCCAGCGTCAAACACAGAGCAGTCAAATTCGGTTTTGTTATCCCTAGGACGCAGCCACTTCTCAGCTACAAAACTATCTCTTCCAAACGAAGCCCCTCTCCGATTTTTATACACAGAAATCTTGCCTGGTAAGTGGGTGCAAGGTGGTGTCACTATACCAACCTCTGCAGACGATTCACATGTAGCTGTTCTCAAATGATCGACAAGTAGTTTATACCCAACAATTTGGGTAAATACTAGTGGGCCTTTTGATGAGATCACTGAATTGGTACTGGGAGATCGCAGGGAAATCATTATGAGTGCATCTTGGCTGAAATCAGTACAATCAAATATCACCCACTGAGAATTAGACAGTACAATTTCTTTATTTATCGTTTTCTTTAACACTTTGTCGACATTATAAACTCCAGGTTCATTTAAATCAATCCTCGTAACTTCTAGGATTAGTGTCAATATATTCACTTTCCGTGGGCATAAATATTCGTGAGTAAATACTTGTATCTGGAAGTTGCTCTGCGAGTCTGTTTTTCTTGCCAGCTCAGTGTAAAAGTCTGGCCATTTGACATGAAATGACTCAGTTGCCCACTGGGTTGTGCTGTTGCTTGTAAAATCCGTGACTCTGAACTCAAAGTTGCCAGCATAATTGAAATGAAAACATTCAAATTCCACAGAACTCTGGGACCGGTTTCCAGCGATCACTTTTGTGGCGACAGTTCGGTTTCTGTTAACATCGATGAGAGACACAGTTAAGTTTTGTACGCTTGTGTTACCCAATTCTTTGAGGTCAACTTGAACAGTCTGGTTACTTAGAGCCACATGCCAAGGTTGCTTTGAAAGTCGATATTTAAATTCGGCAAAAACAGCTGCAATAAAAGAGAGGAAATTATATTCAGGTTTATTGAGGTTTATTTATATTGAGGTTCTCAAATTATATGTGAGAATATGGGTCAATTATACAATAAGCTTGCAACTGAGGTGAGTGAACTTAATGAGTGGCTAGTGAGACAGGGGTCAAAAAGGGAGAGAGAAGGCATTGATTGAAAATGGAGCTAACAGGAATGGGTGAGGTTGTGGGTGAAGGTAATTACATACATGCGAAGTTCAGTGAGGATAGAAAGTCAGTCAAATGGAGGGTAGGGACGGGGTGACAAAATGGAGGTGAAGATTTAATGCATTAAGGGTAAGGGAGTTTGTATCCCAGCTGAATGAACAATGACTCAACAGGTGAGGCTGTGAAAGGACAGAAGAGAAAGTTGGGCAAAGAAAGAAACAGGGGATCGTTGGCTTATACTTGACTGAAATTTAGTAATTGAGGTCCTGATTTCCAAAACTGTAACAAAAACGTAAGATATCTGATATACCTTTTGATCCCTTTAGCCCTAAAACTATATCTAACTTCTCGAAAACATTCAATGTTTTGGCATGAATTGTTTTCTGGGCAAAAAAGTCCATAAGCTCACCACTATCTGGGTGAAGAGATTTCTCTTGATCTCAGTCCTAAATAGCTACCCTGTATTCTTAAACTTTGACCTCTGGTTCTGGACTCCCTGGTCACAGGCAACAGCCTTGCTACATTTACCTTGACTAGTCCCATTAGAACTTAATGAGTTTTGATGAGATTCCCCCCTCATTCTTCTAAACTCCAGTGAATATAGTTGAAACCGATCCAGACTCTTCATACATCCGTCCTGCCATTTCAGGAATTAGTCTGGTAAACTTTTGCTTCTCTTCCTCCATAACCAAAACATCCTTCCTCAGATAAGGAGACCAGAACAATATTCTAGGTGTGATTGCATCAAGGCCCTGTACAATTGCAGCAAGACACCCCTGTTCCTAACTCATACTCTCTCTTAATAAAACCCAACATACCATTTGCCTTCTTCATTGCCTACTGCACCTGTATGCTTACTTTCATTGGCTGTGTACAAGGACACCCAGGTGTCATTGCAACTCACCCTTTTCCAATCTGTTGCTATTTCTGATAATAATCTGCCTTCCTGTTTATTTTTATACCAAAGTGGGTGACCTCACATTTACCCACTTCACCTGCAACACATTTGTCCACTCACTCAGCTTGTCTAAATCACACAGAAGCATCTCTGCACCTTCCTCACTATTCATCCTCCCACCCACCTATATGTTGTCTGCCAAATTGGAATATTACATTTAGTTTCCACATCTAAGTTGTTAGCGTATATTGTGAATAGCTGGCATCCTGAAAATAAATTGTGAATAGCAAGGACTGATGCTTGCAATATCCAGCTAGTCACTTGGTAAAAGTCCCATTTATTCCTACTCTTTTGTTCCTATCTGCCAATTATAGTACACTATCCCCAATCCCGTGTTCTTTAATTTTATGTGCTACTCTCCAATGTGGGACCTTATGAAAAACCTTTTGAAATCAGCAATTGATCATTGCTCTATTTTAAAAACCCATGCAATCATTTTTCTATTTAGCTGTTTGTAGGTTTTCCTCATTTAATGTCCAAGAGTTCTAAAAATGTCCATCTCCTATTAAAATCCCTTTTCAGTTTTCTGTTCAACCGGCCATGAACAATATTTTTAAATATTTAAAAATTGATGTATTTTATTTATAAATACTTAAAACAATAAGATGATACAACACTTCAGCTGTTTCTGATGACCTTATATTGGGGGTGTTGTAATTCTGGTATTACTTTTATTCTGAATTTGAAGACATTTGTCAGTCCATGAGATTAGCCTAAAATAAGACAAGAAAGAAACTGCAGATGCCGGAAATCAGAAACAGAAGCAGAAATTGCTAGCAAAATGCAGCGGATCTGGCAGCATCTGTGGAGAGAAAACAGAGTTTACATTTCAAATCCAGTGACCCTTCTTCGGTTCAGAATACTCCCAGACCTGCTGAGTTTTGCCAGCAATTTCTGTTCTGCATGAGATTAACCTGTTGTCTAACATCTTAATTGCACTTAAACAAACAGCGAAGAGCACATTGTTGAGAAGGAAGAGATGATGAAAACGTATCAGAATTTCATTATTCACACTGCATTTTATATTATAGGTTGTCCATAATAAGGTATTTGCTGGAGTCACAGAACATTGTGTCCTTGTTATTACTCATTCAAAAGATACAGCATAAAAGAAAACAAACCTTGCACTCATGACAGCGCTACTCATGACATTAAAATGGCCCTGGCTTTATCACTAATGAAGTACTAATGAGGTGCAGCCACTGTTACATGTAGGACTTGCAGAAGCCAATTTTTTGCACAAAAGTCCTTCAAACTCCAATGTAAAAATTACTTGAGTTTTTTTTGTGCGTGTAATGTTGATTGAGAAATACAGATAAAAAGAACATAACATCCCTCTCTTCCTGAAAGAGTGTCAATGGATCTTTCATGTCAGCTACAAAGGACAAGGCGGGACCTCGACCTAACAACTCAGTGACAAGCTCACACTGTGGACAGTTCAGAAATCCCTCACACCAAAACACTTTGATAGTCTCTTGTGATCAAACTCACCATCTTCTCACTCCCAGAGGCAGGGAGGGGCTACCAACTGAAGATTGTTCGGCAATTGGGATTCTGACTTCTCCAACATCTGCAGTCCTATCTCCTATTCTACAGTAGGATCTTATGACCTTAAGCACAGGCATTTTGCACTTGTTGCCCTAAACTGGACAAATGGACTGCAGCGGTTTAAGAGGGAACCTCACTAGCACTTCTCACGGGATGGACGATAAGTGCTGGCTCAGTCAGTGACACCCACTTCATATGAAGGAATGTAACAAACTCACAGCTCATACCAAACTACCTGTTACAGTGCAGTGCAATGGGAATTTCAAATTGCTGCTTTCAAAAGGTAACCTTGCTTTAATTTGCTTTCAATTCCTTTCTATGTTGTTGGCTGTGCTGAGTGTGTCCACTCCAAAAGCCCATTCCCTTAGAGCAAAGAGAAGACCTTTATGAACAGAGATAAAGAGAAACTTCTTCAGCCAGAGAGTGTGATTCTGGAAAATTCATTGCCACAGACTGAGACTTGAGAATCAAGGGATCATAGATTATAGGGAGAAGGCAGGAGCGTGGGGTTGAGAAACAGCCATGATTGACTGGCAGAGCAGACTCAATGGGCTGTATGGTCTAATTTCTACTCCTATGCCTACTGGTGTCCCTGAACTGTTGCATTGCTGTTCCACTCACCATACCCCGAGAAGGCCAGCAGCAGCACGTGGGTGAAACCCGAGAGAACCCGACTCATGCCGATCACTGGGGAGGAAACTCAGCCTCTGCTCGCTCCTCATGTCCCTTCTCATACTCAGAGCTGCATGGTCCTTACAGTGGTCTCCTCCGACGCGAACAACACCCTACAAGGAAATCACAACCGAGCAAAAACCCTTCACCTTATCAAATCCAGTTTAACTTAGCAAAATAACGTCTATAAATCAGCAAAACTAAATCAAGCTGAATAGAACTCAGCAATTAAACTATTGTCAAGCACTCACAAAACATTCAAGAATAAAAAATCAAATCAGCATTCTCGTTAAACATGGTGCCGATCAAATAAACTAGAAAAATTACCACAGGCGTTATTTACAGTATTATCCACAATTCATGCTGCCACTTGGACAGTACTTGGTAAACCCCCTGTCTCTGCCTGACAATCGGAGTCTTAGTGTCACACCGTCTCTGACAGTCTGAGTGTGCGTGCATGTGTACGAGTGTCTGATAGTCTGGGTGTGTGTGTGTGTGTGTCTGACAGTTTGGGTGTGTGTGAAAGAGTGGGAGACTGTCTAAGTCTGTGTGTGTGTCGTGGATGTGTGTTTGCGTGTCTGACAGTCTGGATCTGTGTGTGTGTACATGTGTGCGTGTGTCTGACAGTCTGGGTGTGTGTATGTGTGTGTCTGATAGTCTGGGTGTGTGGGTGTGCGTGTGTCTGACAGTCCGGGTCTCACTCTAGTTTCTTTCTCTCTCACTCCGTCTCGGTGCCTGACAGTCTGGTTTTCTCTCTTTTTATATCTCTAACAGTCCCCTCTGTGTGTGTGTCTAACAGTCTGCGTCTCTGTCTCTGACTGACTGTGACTGGGTTTCCTTCTCTCTGTCTCTGATGATCTCTCTCTCTTTGTGACATTCTCTGTCTCTCTGTCGCTCTCTCTGTCTGTGACCGTCTGTGTGTCTCTCTGTGACAGTCCGCGTGTGTATGTGTGTTTGTGTGTCTCTGTGACAGTCTGGGACTCACTCGCACTTTCTCACCCTGTTGTATAATCCGCTTCTATTCCGGTCTCGCTGCTCCTGTTCCCGTTGTTCTGTTGTAGCGGAGCAGTTTCCCAGAGTTTCAGTTCTTTAAGAGAGGGACAGTTTTTTTTTGTTTAAAGCGGGACTGTAAAGGTGGGTGGTGCCTTTGGTGAGCTCTTCCGTTCCGCAGTTGAACGGCACCAGGGAGTGTAGGCAGTGTCCAAATGGGGAACATTCTGACTGTGGGTAAGGAAACGGTACCTCCAGCCTTCAAACTGTTCTTCAGTTACAAATATTAAACTCATATCGATAATAATCAATAATATTATTAAGCAGACTCACAAAATCATTACGGCACAGGAGGCCATTCGGTCCGTCCTGTACACCGGCTGTCCATTGAACATCATGACTTAATGCCATTCCCTCCCTTTTCCCAATCTCTTTAAACGTTGTTTCTATTTATATAATCATCTAATGTCCTCTTCCATGTTTCCATTGATCCTGCCTCCATCGCACTTCCAAGCGGTGCATTCCAGACCCTACCCACTGGTTTATGAGGATTTTTCTCACATCACATTCGTTATTTGAACATCACTTTATATCTGTGCCTTTGACTCTTGATCTTTTCACGTAAGAGAATAGTTTTTCTCTTTCTATTCAAACTAGGCACCTCATGGTTTTGAAAACCTCTGTCAGGGCTCATCCTGTCCTTCTCTCCAAGGAGAGCAGTTCCAGCTTCTCCAATCTATCCTCATCACTGAAACCATGCACCTAAATCTCTTCTGTAATCTCTCCAATATTGAGTCATAGAGATGTACAGCATGGAAACAGACCCTTCAGTCCAACATGTCCATGCCAACCAGATATCCTAACCTAACCTAATCCCATTTGCCAGCACCCGGCCTATATCCCTCTAAACCCTCCCTATATATACACCCATCCAGATGCCTTTTAAATGTTGTAATTGTACCATATATTCACATCCTTCCTAATGTGTGGCATACAGAACTGTACACAATACTCTATACAGCCATAGAGTTATACAGCATGGAAACAAACCCTTTGGTCCAACTCGTCCATGCCAATCAGATATCCTAAACCAATCTAGCACCATTTGCCAGCACTTGGCTCATATCCCTCTAAACCTTTCCCATTCATATTACCATCCAGGTGCCTTTTAAAATGTACTAGCCTTCATTGCTTCCTATGGCTGCTCATTCCATACACGCACCATCCTCTGTGTGAAAACTTTGCCCCTCAGGTCCCTTTTAAATCTTTCCTGTTCACCTTAAACCTCTTTTATCTTAGCCTGCTGGACAAACTTTCCTCATTCCTGAAGAAGGGCTAATGCCCGAAACGTCGATTCTCCTGTTCCCTAGATGCTGCCTGACCTGCTGTGCTTTTCCAGCAACACATTTCCACCTTAAACCTTTGCCCTATTAAATGTCTTGTTCAGCATCACCTGCTTGCTCTTGTATTCTGTGTCCTATCTATGAAGCCCAGAATACCATGTGCTCTATGAATTGCTCTCTCCATCTACCCTGCCACTGTCAGTGACCTGTGAACACTACGCCCAGCAAATGAAGGAAGAACAAGATGTAGACAGAGCTAATGGGTTTGAGCTGAGTTATCAACAAATTCTGATTAGATGAGGAATTCCTGAATATTGGGGTTGAATGGTGGGGTGAAGAAAATGGATTATATGTGGCCAAAGTAGAAGGAATGCACAGATTGTTGTCCAGTTGATGGATGGGTTTCCTCCGGGTGCTCCGGTTTCCTCCCACAGTCCAAAGATGTGCAGGTCAGGTGAATTGGCCATGCTAAATTGTCTGTAGTGTTAGGTAGGGGTATGGGTGGTTTGCACTTCGGCTGGTCGGTGTGGACTTGTTGGGCCGAAGGGCCTGTTTCCACACTGTAAAGTAATCTAATCTAATCTAATCAAAAGAGTTAAGACATGAAGGGGGGAAGACAAGAGGAAGATGAAGACTTTAATTGAGCTATTGGGGGATCTGGATGCCACTCTTGTTCAATGAGTATGGCAACCATGGGGAAAAGAAAGAAGTTGGTTTTTTACAGCATCTCACTACCCAGGATCACACAAAGCATTGCAACCAATGAAATGTACTCATTAGTCTAAGATTAAACATAGACTCAATTTCCTATAGACAGTATCAGATGACCCATATTCCACCTTCCTGAAACGATATCAGGAGTGCTCTTGCCTCCATGAGAATTTAATATCTCACCTCAAAAGCAACACCTGTTTTAGGGAACTTGCTATGTGAAAGAGCTGCAGAGTTTTGGATAAACTGAAGTGACTGGAAGCTAGAGGCTGGGGGATCCACTGGCAAAGTTGATTCTGGAGGTTGCAAAGACATGGATAAGTTATTTCCAAACAACATTATGAATGTGGAAGCAGGCAGCCTTTGTGATAAAAAGACTACAGATTTGAAAGCTCCATTGAGGTCCAATCAGGAGCCTGAGTTAGCACACGTTCCATTTGAACTAGAGACAGTGACGAGGAAGGACTTGGAATTGGAAGTAAGATTCAATCATCAAATTTCATGAAAGCTGGGTATGGATTTGGAAGAAGACAATACAGTCAAGGACTTTGGAGAAGAAAGAGAGGTTAGAAATATGATTGTAGTTAGGCAAAGACAAAGGGGTCAAGGGTGAATTTCTAGATGAGGGCAGTTCTGAAACTATTTACAATCTCAGCCAGCACAGAGATTTAGCAGGGAAGTTAGACAGTAAACAGCTTAGTGGGAGGAGGAGGTGGGTCTCATGTGCTCAGATAGGGCATGATGGGAAATGGGATAGAAGGTAATAGAAGGGGTTCAAGGCTGAGGTAGGTGGGAACCTTGGACGACATTTGACTTGGTTGACAAAGAGATGCAGCAGAGACAAGTTTCAATTTTAGTTGCAAAGAACTCCTGCTTATTGTTGGAGGGAAGAGTGGATGGACAGGGAAAATGGCTTAAGAAGGCTGATGGTAACAGAGATTTAAAGGCAGAGACTCCATCTGAACTCTGTGAAGACTCTGGAGTAGTGAATGATAATTGCAGAATTTCTGTGATGCAGAGTGCCCACTTTTTCCCCTTCCAATCTAGATACAAAGAAGACATTGATTTTCACTGAAACATTGTTGATTGCTTTATTTTAATTCTGGCGAAGTTACCTTTTATATTCCTTAGCTGCAGTTTTGTATATTGAAAATAGGCTGTGTACTCACTGGACAAAATGCTCAGCAACAAAGTTTTGGATTGCTGGCAATAAATAAAGATTTTTAAATCATAGCCTCCATTCTCCTGTGGATTATGCAGTCCTTGGCACACAGCAAGAACATCAGTTTGACACAATAACAAGGACTTAAACTCTGATTAAGAAAATGTGCATTATTTCCCCAATGTGAATATTTGTACAATATGCGGAACCCACCTACACAAGCAACAATGTTCAAGACTCAAGCTGTCCTCTATGTTAGCCAGAATGATGATTGCAGTAAAATCAGCTTCACTATCCTTAGGTAGGGTTCGGCTCCTTTCTAGATATTCTCAGTAACTTCTGCTTAAAGAATCCAAGGATGGCTTTAAAGTAAGGACCTGACTGTACTGCAGTCAGATAGGGCAACAATATCTAGTAACTGAATTTGCTTATTTTTTAAAAAAGTCAAATTGACAAAGTACACATGCCCATGAATCATACTTCAAATTAATTGGATCATGCAACATCCTGAGGGGTCTTGGCAAAGCGTGGATACTGAAAGGATCCTTTGTGGGAGAGATCAGAAGTGGAGGCACAGATTGAAAATGAGAGATCTCCCATTTAAACTGATGAGATGTTATATTCAAGAATCATGAGTCTGTGGAACTCTCTTCCCCAGAGAGTGGGTGGAGGCAGGATCATTGAATATTTTTAAGGCTGAGGTAGATAGATTCTTGACCAAGAAGGAAATCAAAAAGGTATTGTGGAGTGGGGGAGGCAGCAGCCAAGAAAGCAGGGTCAGGACCACACTCAAATCAACCAGAGTCATATCAAATGGCAGAGTTGACTTGAGGGGCCCAGTGATAGTCAACTCCTGCTCCTAACAGTGTGCTGATATGTTTAAGCCATTACTTTCAGATAAGGAGTAAGAAGGGAGAGTCTGGGAGCACAAAACACAGAGCTAGAGTCTGTTAAAAACAAAAGGTACCAATCCAAAACTATTGTTAAAGTATTTGGTATTTGCAAAACCTGTTGCATTGGTATTATAAAGAGCAACAGTTGAGGAATAATTATTTACCCAAACTTAAAGTGAAGTAATTAAGAATGATCAATAAAAATAATATACTTCTGCTTTCGTATCCACTGCTGTTGTCTTTGTCAAGTAAGAATGAGTAAACTTGGTTTATATCCAATAAGATTATAGTTAGGATGACAGTGCTGATGATTCTGGAAATCTGATATGAAAGTAGAACCCGATGGAAATACACAGCAACTCTGTACTGTAAAGCAAAACTATTGTTCCAGGTTAATGTCCCTTTGTCAGAGCTGATAGTACTTGGAGATAGTAACAATTTCTAAGCAAGGGAGGGAAACTGGGGAGAAGTGGTGGGACAGGAGTTGGCTGTTGAATAGAGTGAAGGAAAAAACTAATCTGTGATAGGGTCGAATACAGGAGAGGTCATATGACTTCCTCAGACAATGCAAATATCAGGGAATGATAAAGTAATTGTCTAGGAATAAAAATGAATAATAATAAATAAAACAATGAAATCAGACAGAAAACCTGGCATCAACTTTGGTGCTGGAAACAAAATGGCATGCCCCACTCCCATTAACCATGCAATATCATCATCAAACATCTCAGGGCTTATGACAAAACTGAGAAGTACATCCCACAAATTAGTCAAGCAATAGCCTGACATAATGATATTCATGAAACTATACCTTTACAGAGATCATCCCAGACACCACCATCCTAAGGTACATCCCATCCCACAGGCAGCTCAGACCCAGGAGAGATGGGATACACACTGAGGAACAAGGTGACCTTTGAGTTCTCAACATTGACTCTAAACTTCATGGCATCAAGTCAAATATGGGCAAGGAAATCTCTCATTGATTATCACCTACCACCCAAATTCAGCTGATGAAGCAGAACTGTTCCATGTTGAACACTAACTGGGGTTGGCAAGGAACTCTGGGTGGGCACTTCAATGCCCATCACCAAGAATGGCTAAGTAGCATCATTACTGGTTGAGGTGGCTGCATCCTACAGCTCATATTGGAGGAACCAACAAGAGGAAAACCCCCATATGACCATGTCCTCGCACATTACAGATGTATCTGTCAGTATTGATAGTGATGACAGAGTCACTTGTCACAGTCCTTGTAGAGACAAGCTTCTGCTTCATAGTGAGGGTACCATCCATCCTATTATGTGGCATTACCACCATGCTAAATGGGATAGATTGCAAATAGATGCAGCAACTTACAGCTGGGCATTGCTAAGCTGTCTGTGGCAGCAGAACTGTATTTAACCACAATCTATAAGTTCAGCATATCTCCACCCTGCCAATACCATCCAGCCAGGTGATCAACCCTGGTTCAATGGAGAGTTCAGAGGGCATGGTAGGAAAAGCACCAGCTAAACCTAAATATGAGCTTTCAACTTGGCAAAGTTACAAGATAGGATTACTTGCAAACAGGACTAAGTGATCCCACAATCAATATATCATATCTGAGCTCTATAATCCTGTCACATCCAGCCCATGAATGGTAGTGCACAATTAAACAACTAACAGGTCACAAATGTCCCTACCCTTAATCTGGCAGAGCCCAGCACATCAAGATGTTGATAGTGGGGAATTCAGTGATGGTAACACCGTTAAATATCAAGGGACTGTGGTTAGATTGTCTCTTATAGGTGATTGTCATCGCTTAGCATTTGTGTGGTGTGAATGTTACTTGCCACTTATCAGCCTAGGCTCAGTATTGTCCAGATCTTATTCATTTGAAGATGGACTGCTTCAGTATCTGAGGAGTCATCAATGGTGCTCACTATTGTGCAATTATCAGCGAACATCCCACCCCTTCTGACCTTATGATGGAGGGAAGGTTATTGATGAAGCAGCTGAATATGGTTGGACTGAGGACACTACCCTAAGGAACTCCTGCAGAGATGTCCTGGATCTGAGATGACTTGACTTCCAAAAGCCATGACCATCGACCTATGTCCTTCCTTTAGGAATTCAACCTGTGGAGAGTTTGCAACCTGATATTCATTGATTCCAGTTTTGCTCAGGCTCCATGATGCCACACTCAATCGAATGCAGCCTTGATGTCAAGGTCAATCTTCCAAGGATCCGTAGATTTTGGAAAAGTCCCAGGGGATTGAAAAAACTGCCAATGCAACACCCTTGTTTAAAAGGAGAGGGAGATAAAAACAGACAATAGGCCCATTAGCTTACTACCTGTTAGAAAAATGTTAGTGTCTATTATACAGGATCCAACAGCAAAGCATTTAGAAACTCATAAAATAATCCAGGAGCACGGCTTCATGAAGGGGAAATCACACCTGACAAATTTATTATGGTTTTTGAGGAAGTAAAAAGCAGGGTAGGTATAGGCAAATCAATTGATAAGATGCATGATGTTGGAGGTAATATATTAGCATAGATAGAGGACTGGCTAACTAATAGAGGATGGAGAGTTAGGATAAAGGAGACATTTTTAGGATGGTGATCTGTAACTGATGAAATGCCACAGGCATTGATGTTAGGGTCACAATCGTTTACATTATACATTAATGATTTGGATGACACAGTGATATGTTATCTCCAAATTTAAAGGTGACACAAAGATGATGGGAAGTCAAGAGATGAATATGACACAAGGTGTTGCTGAGGGATTTAGACAGGGTAAATGGGTAGGTAAATACACAAATAGGCAGATGGAATATAACATTCTAAAATGTGAAGTAATGCATTTTGACAGGAGGAATGGAAGAATTGGATATTATTTAAATGGGGAAATATTTCCAGAAGCTGCAGCACAGAGTGATCGATGGATTCTCATGCATGAATCACAGAAAGCTAGCACTCAAGTTTAACAGGTAGTAAGGAAAGCAAATGAAGTGTTGGCCTTTATTTTCAAATGAAATAAAGTATAAAAGTAAGGAGGTCTAGCTAAAATGATGCAGGATGTCAGTCAGACCAAATGTGGAATACTGTGAACAGTTCTGGTCCCCTTATCTGAGGAATGATATATTGGCATTGGAGGCAGTCCAGAGGGAGTTCATTAGGCTGATCGCAGATATGGAGGAACTGACATAAAGAGAGATTGAGTAGATTGGTCTTTTACTAATTGGAGTTTAGCTGAATGTGAGGGGATCTTATTGAAACATATAAGACACTAAGGGTTGTTTTCCCTTGTGAGAGTGTCAGACCAGAGGGCACAGTCCCAGAATAAGAGGGTAGTCATAGAGTCATAGAGATATACAGCACGGAAACAGACCCTTCTGTCCAACCCGTCCATGCCGACGAGATATCCCAACCCAATCTAGTCCCACTTGCCAGCACCCAGCCCATATCCCTCCAAACCCTTCCTATTCATATACCCATCCAAATGCCTTTAAATGTTGCAATTGTACCAGTCTCCACCACTTCCTCTGGCAACTCATTTCATACACATACCACCCTGTGTGAAAAAGTTGCTCCATAGGTCTCTTTTATATCTTTCCCCTCTCACCCTAAAATTATGCCCTCTAGTTCTGGACTCCCCAACCGCAGAGAAAAGACTTTGTCTATTTACACTATCCATATCCCTCATAATTTTGTAAACCTCTATAAGGTCACCCCTCAGCCTCCGACGATCCAGGGAAAACAACCCCAGTCTGCTCAGCCTCTCTTTATAGCTCAAATCCTCCAACCCTGGCAATATCCTTGTAAATCTTTCCTGAACACTTTCAAGTTTCACAACATCTTTCCGATAGGAAGACCAGAATTGCACGCAATATTCCAACAGTGGCCTAACCAATGTCCTGTACAGCTACAACATGACCTCCCAACTCCTGTACTCAATACTCTGACCAATAAAGGAAAGCATACTTAATGATTATTTTGCATCAGTATTTACTGTGGAAAAGGATATGGAAGAATATAGACTGTAGGGAAATAGATCGTGACATCTTGTAAAATGTCCAGATTATAGAGGAGGAAGTGCTGGATGCCTTGAAACGGTTAAAGGTGGATAAATCCCCAGGACCTGATCAGGTGCACCCAAGAACTCTGTGGGAAGCTAGAGAAGTGATTGCTGGGCCTCTTGCTGAGACATTTGTATCATCGATAGTCACAGGAGAGGTGCCGGAAGACTGGAGGTTGGCAAACGTGGTGCCACTGTTTAAGAAGGGCAGTAAAGACAAGCCAGGGAACTACAGACCGGTGAGCCTGACCTCGGTGGTGGGCAAGTTGTTGGAGGGAATCCTGAGGGACAGGATGTACATGTATTTGGAAAGGCAA